>NC_056530.1:17568176-17668493 GCF_019175285.1 Sceloporus undulatus
TATATATATATATATATATATATATATATATATATATATATATATATATATATATATAATCACAGCTTGGGAAGGCAAGGTGTCCACATTGACTGACAAGTGGCCACCCTGGAATTCAGACGGAGGTCTTTCCTTGTCCTACCTGAAGAAGTTTGGAGATAAACCCAGCACCCTTAGCAGAAGAAGCATATACTCTCTGGGCCTGAACAGATAGGCCAAAATAAAGCTGCTTCAGTTCACTTGGGAGGTATGCTATTTAAATGATGCATGTGCCCTAAGAGGCTGGAAGCCATGCCAAAGCAATACTCCAGTCCTTTATTTATGAGACTAGGTTCTGTAATTCTACAGCAGGGGTAGGTGGCTATGGAGATCCCATTTCTTCTCCTCTTCAGCCCTCATCAACCCTAGTGAAACGCTTCATCAGCTCCCCAAAAGATGGACCCGAACATAGAGGCCAAAATAAAGCTGCTTCGGGTCACCTTGGAGCTATGCTGTTTAAATGACGCATGCATCCTAAGAGTTCAGAAACCACGCCAAAGCCATGCTCCAGTCCTAAGGCCTGGAGCACAGCTTTAGCACAGCTTCTAGCCTCTTAAGATGCATGTGTCATTTAAACAACATACCTCCAAAGTGACCCAAAGCAGCTTTATTTTGGCCTCTTTGTTCGGGCTCTATAGTCCAAAAAAGAGGAATATTTCAAAGCTCTGCTCCTTTGCAGGGAGGGAAAATGCAATGAAAGTAGAAGTTTTTGGTATAGGTCCATCTGGAAGAAGTTATGAACCCTTCTCAATGGGCACATGGGCCTATACTGTATTGCTATGCCCAGCAGGAAACCGAACACTCTGTGTTTTCCTTAGGCCTGTCTGTGTTGCTATGTTTGACTTCAGTGGCTGCAAGCTGGGAGAATGGCGCAGAAAAAAACTGCATCATGTTATCCAAAAAAATACCTTCAATTAGGACCCAGAAGACTGCAAGAATCTTGTAGGCATATGCCATGTTGTTGCTTTGTGAAGACTGGAGAAGGTTGGCCTAAGGAAAAAGAATGAGAAACATGTTTAAATAGTAATGGGACAACTGTCTGGATTCTGTGAGATAGAAAAGCACTCAGTGTAGTAATGGTGGCCCTCAAGAGATGGCCAAGGTAAAATCTCTGCAAAGGAAGAATATACCCGCTAGACCTCTGTGCTCTGTTTGAGGCTTACATTTCTTGGCAGGTATGTTCAGGGCAAAGCCTACAATACCAGATAAATGGGACATTTTGCTTACATGAACCAACCAGTCAGGGATCCTTGCTAATACTTTCAAGTGTTTCCAAGCTGTTGTTTCCTGGACATATAGCTACCATAAGCAGTTGTTCCAACAGAATGTGGCTGTATGGACAAGATCAGGAGCAGAAAGATGGAGGAACACGATTCCAAGGGAAATGAACATAATAGTGAGCTGCATCTGATTATTGGGTTTTTAAGGCTGCTTTGTCACATACTGTTTTAGACTTGTTGTTTTATGTAAAATATTTAAGTATTTCTGTTGCATTGTTACATTTTTTATTTTTACCCAAGAAAAGGTCTTCCATGTCCTTATCCAGGATGGAATATTAAGTGCCTAATCATCATCATCATCATCATCATCATCATCATCATCATCATCATCATCCAAATCCACAATCCTCTGTTTGCATGTCTCCACAATGTCAGCAGAGGGCACTAATACTATGTAAGTTTTGCTGTTTTATAGACTAGAGCTACTGCATTATTAAATGTTGGAAGCAGCAAGATGGCATTGGACATATCTGGCTTTTAAGTGTTTAAGGCTGCCAGCTTTAGGAACTCTTGAAGTTCCTAAAAAGACCCACAATGAATAGGTGCAACAACGCTACACTTGAAATCCAATTCTAGTTACCATCAGAAACATAAGGAGCGTGGCTGTCATCTGAAAATGTGACCTTTTTGTTCCTCATGCTGTAATATCTTCTAACATGTTGGTTCTTTATACAATGGCAAGTACATTAAAACTCCATGTAGAGATTTGGAAAGAACAAGTTTCTAGTCCTTATTGTCCTACAGGGTATTTCATAAAACATCTCTGTACCTTTACTGCAAAATATCTGATGCTTTATATGATAAAATATCTTCAATATTAAATTGTAAAATATTTTGGCAACTCACACAGTAGTATAACACTCAAAAACTGATCCCAGAGGAAATTATTTCCAAACCTATCCTTCCACTTGAACTGACAAAAAGCAAAATGTGGCTTAAAGGCACCAGATCCCATCTGATCTTGGAAGCTAAGCAGGGTCAGCTCTGGTTAGCACTTGGATTGGAGACCACCAATATCAGGTGCTGTAGGCTATATTTCAAAGGAAGGAACAGACAAAACCACCCCTGAATATGTGTTGCCTAAGAAAACCCTATTAAATTCATGGGGCCACCTTGCCAACAGGCATCTTGAAGGCACACATACCCAGAGTCAGATGATATGTAGTGGAGATGGGGGCAAAGCTGAAGATCTTCAGAATGATGGCCCCTCTTTTCCTGTGGTTTCAACCCTGAAGAAAGAAACATTGCCAGATTAGTAGGGCTTCATTGCTTCTGTGCAACAAAAATGTCATGTAGCATGAACTTTAAGATATTCCAATTACTAAAATTTGAATAAACTCCAAATGCCTCCATCTCATTAGCAGCAATATCCATATATTTTGGACTAAAGCTCCCATCAGTAGGGCTAATGGGCTGAGATTATGCGGACTACAGTCCAAAGCACTGGAAAGTGTCAGGCTTCTGATTTGCCTTAGACAGAACAGTATGGGAAAGGTACTGTCATCAGTGTGGATTCAAGGGCTCCTTTGATATTACTAGCCAGTAAACTAAGGACAGGCAGTGTGGTGTAGTGGTTTGACTGTTGTACTATGACTCTGGAAACCGGGGTTTGGATGGCTGCTTAGCCATGGATATACACTGAGTGACCTTGGGCAAATCATATTCTCTCAGCCTCAAAGGAAGGCAGAGGCAACCCACCTCTGAACAAATTCAGCCAAGAAAAACCCATGCTAGGTTTACCTTAGTGTCCCCATAAGTCAAAAATGGCTTGAAGGCAGACAACAACAAGAAACAAATGGTTTCAGTCTTCATTTACACACAAAAAATCATGGGCCTTCATACCTTAGGATCACATTGGCCTGTTACAGATTGCCAAAATAAAACTGCTTCGGGCCTCTTTGGAGGTATGCTGTTTAAATGATGGATGCATCCTAAGAATCCAGAAGCTGCACCAAAGCTGCACTCCAGTGCTTAGGAATGGAATGTGGCTTTGGCACAACCTCCAGACTCTTAGGACCCCATGCATCATTTAAATAGCATACTGTACCTCCAAAGAGACCCGAAGCAGCTTTATTTTGGTAGTCTGTAACAGGCCATAGTTCTTTAAATGAGACCTTAATGAGGACTAGTTCCAAGGCCCTTTCCTCAGAGGAGAAACTTCAGAACTTTGCTTGTCCCTTCCCAGATGGAAAATGAGGCCTCTACCATTATCAGACTTGGGACAAATCCCTTGCAACCAGTCCATTTCTAAGGCTAGAAATCTGGGCAAAAAACCTCGTTAGCAGTGCTCCAAAATGATCTAAATGATCTGGAGGATCAAAGACTGAGACCTAAGAGAAGCCAAATAATGCAGAATTAGGCAAAAGCTCTTTAAGGAGACAGGGCTCTTTAATGCAGAACAAGCCTCTGATCTGAGTTGACCAAGAGCTTTCTATAGCATCACTAACAGGGAACTATCCAAGGTCCTGAATCTCTTCTCAGAGTGCCTTACCTGGACTTGGTTCTGCAAGCCTCAATCCCCAAAAGAGGAGAATGTGTGAAGCCCACACATGTGCAACAGGGGCTGTCTCTCAACCTAAACTACCCCACAGGTTTGCTAAAAGAATAAAAGGGTCAGCCATGTATACTGTCATTTCCTCAGATGGACAGTGAAAAAAAAGTGAAATGAATAGTCATTAAAATGAGAGTGATCAAGGTACTGTTTTAGATCCTTCATGACTGTAAAACTCTTCAACTAGTTTTGTTCATGATCAGTATCTAAAGCAGACTGGTGTCCCTCCAGGGTTGGTGCCCTGTTTGTTGGCCCCAGCCAGAGTGTGTATATGTGCCTTCAAGTTTCCCATCAATTTAGGGCAATCCAATGATTTTCATAGGGTTTTCTTAGGGAAGGAATACTCAGAGGTGGTTTAGATCCATTCAGTCATAGGTCAATCCCATTAATTCAATGGGTCTAGTCTGGTCTGAACAACCAACAATAGGATATGGGCCCAGATGTGTTCATTTGTTATTGCTGTGTGCCTTCAAATAATTTCTGACTTGTGGTGACCCTAAGGCGAAACTATCATGGGGTTTTCTTGGCAAATTTCTTCTTTGCCATTGCCATACTCTGAGGCTGAGAGTATGTGACTTGTTCAAAGTCACCCAGTGACCAGGATTCAAACCTTGGTCTCCAGAGATGTAGCCCAATGTTCAAACCACTATACCACCCTAGCTCTTAGGCTTTAGCATCCATCATACCCACTTGGTGTGTTCAGCCTGGCTTGGGAATGATGGAGGCTGTAGTCCAACACTTATGGATAGCTAGCAAGTCAAGGAAGGGTAACCTGAAGATACCTTTGAACTACAAAATAGCTAAAGCAAAGTCGGATCACTGCTGTGAGTAGATCACAGGAGATCTTTCAGCTTCAGTGCGCTGCTAGATTGAATGCAGTTTGACACTGGATACTATAATCACTCTGAAACATAAGATACTACTGCAGTGGCTTGCTGGGCTTCTCAGTGTTCCTAGTTCAAAGATTCATAAATGCATAGCAAGGAGGTCTTACCAGCCTGCAGTTCTAAAACCCTTGTTATTGAGGTGGTGCTTGTGAGCTACACACCACACAGAGGCTAAAAAAGGAGGCCTTCAAGAGAAAGACTTGCAAAATTAGTGGCGGTATGATTTTTGTCCCTTACATTTATTAAAAGAAATGACCACTGCCCAGATCTGTTGCAACTGCAATGCTAGGTCATGCATGCCCTGTACAGTATCCAGAACAAGGCCAGCATGACTGATAGACAAGTTGAGGTAAATGCTCAGGGTAGCTGTTGAAGTCTCCAGCTGTGTTTGCCACATGACATACAGTATCTTGCAGCCTCTAAACCAACCAGTTGCCCCAAATAATAATAATAATAATTTGTTTTATTTATATACCGCTATTCCAAAGATCATAGCGGTGAACAGCAAGTAAGCTAATTAGCAAGTAAGCTAATTTGCCCCCAACAGTCTGGGTACTCATTTTAGCGACCTCGGAAGGATGCAAGCCTGAGTCGAGCTTGGGCCCTTTTGCTGGTCTTGAACTCGCAACCTTGTGGTTTTGAGTGAATGGCTGCAGTACAGGCATTTAACCACTGCGCCACCAGGGCTCCATATGGTGTGGAAGATATTCTATTATTAAATCTGGTTAGCCTCTATGCATGGAGTAGGTTGGAGACACAAAAATAATGAGAAATGGGCAACTGTAGACAGCCACCTGGGCTGCATCTGCACTGCAGAAATAATTGAGGTTGACACCACTTTAACTGCCATGGCTCAGTGCTATGGAACTCTGGGAATTGCCATTTGTTGTGGCTACATGTCTCACAAAACTACAAACCCCAGCATTCCATAACACTGACCCATGGCAGTTAAAGTGGTGTCAACCTGGATTATTTCTGCAGTGCAGATGAAGTCATGAAGTTCGTCTACTGCCTTTAATTCAATGGTTCCCAAATTTTGGTCCTCCAGATGTTTTGGACTTCAGCTCCCAGAATTCCTTACTATCTACCAAGCTGGCAGGGGCTTCCTGGCGCTGAAGTCCAAAACTCTTGGAGAACCACGGTTTAGGAATCCCCGATTTAATTCATCTCAACCATTACAACTCCATAATGTAATAATATGAGGGAAGGAAACCTCTGGCCTACAGATGTTTTAGATCTCAAATCCCAGAAGTGCCAGCCAGGATGGCCAAGGGTAAGGCATTATGGAAGTTGTATCCCCCTTTGCTAACTTGAATTCCACCATGACCTGGAAGCACTTTGCACAAGACTTTGGGAAACACACTGAGCAGCAAAAGAAAGATTAGACTCATTGGTTTCCAGTTGGGTGGCAGCTGAAGCCCTTTGAATGCACAAGTAAAACAATGTTCTATTTAAAACAAAAGCATGTATTTCAAAGGAAAGGAGAGATACAAGAAAGAAGGCAACCACCATATAAAAAAACAGAGAAAATAAGCATGTAATTATCTGTTTGCTCAGTTACCTGCGGCTAAGAAAAGACACTGATTGTAGGCAATTAGATTATTTCTCATTGGTTCATGCCTGAGCTACCATAAATTACAATATTCATAGAGCGCTTTTATAATTTTCTCTTTACTTAAAAAAACCCCTTACACAGAATATACAAAGAGGGGGTGGGTTTTGCATGTAAAAGATCCACACTTGAAGAACCTTTAAAACAACAACGACAACAAAGACAAACTTTTCCCCACGCTGAAAAAGCCATTAAGGACTTAGCATGATCAGTGATCATGGAAGTCTCTGGAAGTCATGAAATGTTAAGCATAATAAGAATCAGGGAGAATTTGGGGGAATAGAACAATTGGGTGAGGCTTGATCCCCTGGCAGTTTATATCAGCTTGCATTGGTTTATAACATCCATCTTCCCTAGACAGAATGTCTAAAGGGAGGCTGGTTGGGGATGATGGGAACTGTAGCTGGAGAAGGTTGGGACATCAGGTTGGAGAAGTCTGCTTGAAGAAGACTGAAAAGGTTTGCCATTGCCTTTCTGTGAGGCTGAGAGTGTGTGACTTGCCCAAGGTCAGCCAGTAGGTTTATAGGTCCCATTTGTTTCTCTCTGTAGGTTTAACATGGAGGCTTTGCACCCAGTCAGTGGAAGGGAAAATGGCTTTATTTCCCCAGATCCTGAGTTCTGCATTCCAAAGGCTCCTGCTTTGATCCATGGCATCTCCCAGTAGGGCTGAAACGCCTACCTGAAACGTTGGAGACCTGCTGCCCATCAATGTAGAGCAAGGTTGGAGAACCTCTTTCAGATTCACATTCCAGGGGTGGGAGGGTCCAAAGGCAAAAGTGTGGGACCAAAAATATAATCAGATTTTAGCCGGATAATTAGGTTTATGAGAGGCACTTTTAGGAAGTAGAAAAAGTCCCTACAAAAGCTGGGAAATGACTAATGATAGGGTAATGGAGAAGGGGGAAGGTTCAGGTGGAGAAACTCCAGGAGGGCCAGACTTAGGGGCCGAACAGACAGGCCAAAATAAAGCTGCTTTGGGTCACTGGAGCACAGCTTTGGCACAGCTTCTGGTCTCTTAAGATGCATGTGTCATTTAAACAGCATACTGTACCTCCAAAGTGATCCAAAGCAGCTTTATTTTGGCCTGTCTGTTCGGGCCCTTAGTTTCAGGTACTGAGTCATGGAGACTTGCCATAGAAACTACTGAACTAGGTGGATCAATGGTCTGACTCAAGATAAAACAACTTCTCTGAAAGAAAGAAGCACAGGTCTAGTACTCTCGAAGGCACAGCTGGGGAAGATATGGCCTTCTACCAGGCAAAAGAGTGTGCCAAATTAGCCACTTCTCTCTCTGGAAAGCTTACAGTCCCTAGAGGAGTGTAATCACAGGGTGGAAATTGTGTGACCCTTCAAGGGCTGCTGAACTACAAATCCCATTATCACTCACCACTAGCTCTGTTGGCTAGTGCTGATGGCAGCTGCAATCCAATAGCATCTGGAGGACCACAGTCATCTCCTGCTCAGAGGCTAGGAAAATCCCAGACCAAGAGCAAAAGCCAAGTAGGACCATCAGGGTTCACTTCCCTTCTTGGAGAAACAGGTCAAAGCAAAGAAGACCAGGCAACAGGGCATTTCATGAAGGCAAAAGGAGTGGGGTTTCGCGAAGCGTTTCCTCCAGCCCTTTTGAAATATGTCTTTCCCCTGTGCCAGGGGGGCAATGCCAATGTTTGGATCCCAGCAACCAGGGGAAGGCCAGCTGTAAAGGAACAGGCAGCGGGGATAAAAATGAATGCAGCAACAGCAAAGGGAACACAGGCTCCTTTTGTTGACCATCTGACGGCGGTGACACCCACTTGCCTGGCTCACAAACTGAGGCACAAGAGCTGGTTTGATCCTGGTTGGGGGGGAATGAGAGGGAAGCAACCGACCCAACCCACATCACATCACACACACACACAACAGAAGCAACATGTGCATTTGTATCAATCCATCTCTTGTCCCTTTGCAACTGCTCCCTTCTCCCCATTGGCCCCTTTGTGTCTTTTTTCAAATCAAAAACTTCTAGAGCTTTGCAGTAACCTCAGCTACATATATGCATCATGCCTCACCTCTTTGCTTGTGAGATTGAGAGACAGTCTTTCTTTTTGAAGCAAGCCCTTCTTCTCCTGTCAGAAATCCACAGCTTCAGAGGAGCGCACAGAGCCACAAACAAAATCTCGCCTTCATCTTGCTTGTCCTCAGGGCTAATTCGTAGTTTGCTTTTCGCTGTGCCCCCTTCTCTGCAGCTCAGATGCAGCTGATACTTAATCAGAGACACTGACACTGGCCAGCAAAACTTAATCCTCAGATAGTTCAGAGCAAATGAGTTTGGCAGGGCTGGCTTCTGGAACACAGAATATAATAACACAGGAAATAAAGAGTGTCTCTGGGCCTGTGCAGACAGCTGTCCTCTAACCATTGTTATCTCAGCTTATAGAAATTAGCTTTCCGCCAGAATTATGGGTGGAGAAAGGTTTCCAGATCAGAAGATATGCTTTGTGTCATGAAAATCTTATTTTTTGTGAGCCAATTCTGTTAGCAGATGCACAAGGGAAGGAGGAGAGAGAGCTGCTGTATTTAAGACTTGTGCGAGAGAAGGAATTTTATCCCTGCATGATTAAATCTGCTTGCCTTGGAAATTAAACATGAAGACAAAGATGGCACATGATTATGTATTTGTTATATTTATATCCTGGCTTTCCTCCAGTGAGCTTAAAGTAGCACAGATGGTTCTCTTCTTCCCTATTTTATCCTCACAACACTCCTGCAAGATAGGCCAGGCTAAGAGAGAGTATGACAAATCCAAGGTCTGTTAGTGAGTTTCTTGGCTTAGTGGTGACAAAAACCTGGATCTCTCAAGTCCTAGGCCAATGATCGAACCACTGTATCATACTGGAAAAATGGTGTGTGTGAGAGAGATCAGTGTAGGCCGTGTCTGTAAATGAATGTTTTGTATGTGTGGGCAATCTCCAAGACTTCAGAACCCTATCAGAATTTATGGTTCATGCCTGTCTTGAATCTCCTTTCATTAAATGTTTAGGAGCTGCCATTTAAATTTCTCATGCTGTTCTGCCAATGCTGTCTTGCTCTAAGGCACTCTCAGAAATTGTAAGAGCAACTTCAAATGGCTAGCACTGAATGAAAGAGCTCCCTACCTGTCTATCACCACGATCTAGTAAGGCAGGGATGTAGCCAAGATTTTAGGAAGGGGGGGGTCCAGACTAAGTGCCACCATTATAATGGGGCTTGGGCGCGGCGGTGCAGAAGCACGCACCATTCATTTTTCTAATGGAAGGGGGGGTCTGGACCCCAAGGACCCCCCCCGGGCTATGTCCCTGGGTAAGGCCATAACATACGCTCTGACATTGCTCAGATGAAAGACACATGTGGCCAAGCAACTTCAGATAGTGGCCAAGATGGCAACTGATTAATGAAAAGGAATACTATTTTATTCAAAGTATAATTTAATTTCCAAACAATGAAGCCACATGGAGAGAAAGATGCATTCAATTCAATTCAGTCCAGTTCCAACAAGACTGTGCTGCTTGAGACCAAAGGCCATACCTGAAGAAGAGTTAAAAGAAATGAGGTCCCACATGCAGTTGATGACCCACAAACTTTATTTTAGGTAACACATTTTGGCCTTGCCACCAATTGGCCTTCTTCAGGGGCAATCTCAACAAAGTGGACATTCTGAGTATTAGAAAGAAGGGACTAGGACTACCTGGTGGATGAGAACTATGATTTCCACCATTACCCACAGCAATGTCTTCCAAGGAAAGAGTCGCCACAACAAATGGGCATAGGTCTGAATATGCATTTATTTCCCTATTTTATTTTATTTATACCATGCTTTTCTCCCAATCTGGGATCCAAGGTAGCTTCCCACATAGCTGAAAAGAAAATATGTATGCATCTCTAAAGCCTTTGTACAAGTCAAATTTCATTCATTGCTAATAAAGGGTGCATTCATAGCCTGCAGGGACAAAGGGCCCCTTGAACTTGTTAGTTCTATGTGTGTCTGCTTGCAGGCCATAAGCAAATCCACATTGTCCTGTGAAGTCTTATTTGTGAGTAAGCTCCCTTGACTGTAGTGGGGCTTGTTTCTCAGTAAAAATGCCCAGGATCACTGTTGTGTACTCAGGGCTTGTTGTTTCCAGCTCCAGTATTATCAGGACCAGCTCTGTCACAAGGCAGAGTGGGGCACCCATCTCAGTTGGCAGATGCTGGGTGGTGGGCAGCGATAGCAATAGTAGTAGGCAGCTGTCTGGTTATTTTTTCCATAATCCCAAGCCATTCCTTTCTTCTCAGAGACAAAGCTATGCATGCCAGATGGCTGATTCCCTAAACTGGCCTGTTTTGTTCTTTGCCTCTGGCAGCAGAATGCCTTAGGTAGGCATTGGAGATCACGTCTGACTGTCTCCTTGGCTTAAAACAAGGACATCTTCTAGCACTGACCACTTCCCACTTCATGCCTCTACTTGATCTGGCAAACAATACTGTCAGCTGGCATCCCTCTGAACTCTGCATGATTGCTACCAAATCGTATTGTAGGGGAAATGTCCCCATGGTTTCACCATTTAGACAGAGGCGAAATGAACTTAAAATCACCTGTAGTAAGAAGTTCACTTCGGCCTCATAAAATATCCAACTTGCAGGTGGCACAAAATGGGAGCCCCCTTTGGAGTACTCCTGTGATCTTTATATGCCTATAAAAACAGCCACGGCAGTTCAAGAAACATCGACCGCACACGACCAAAATAGCTTTTCAGTAATCTATAACAAACACATAAAATCGTGTGACTCCTGATCTATCAAGAGGAGAATTCAAAAGGAGAAGTCAGCGGAAGTTTCAAAACCATAAAGCAATAGGTCACAAGGCTGTGAGACCTTGCATTTACAAATATCTTCTTGCTATAAAAATTTCCTTTAGCAAGGACCTCTGCTTAGTTAGTGAAGCCTGATCCAAAGTTTGAACCACTTTGTTTTTTGCCAGAGACATGATGTTTGGAGTCCTTCCTCTTCAGTACGTGCCAGGGAGGCTTTGGCCTTGGTAAGGCTGCCAAACTGTGGGTGCACACACATCTCTTTCAGCTCCTACCCTCTTGCGGGCACCCGGCATCTGCTCAGGTTACGTACACAGGGAGATCTTATCACAAGGGTGCCCGCAGGATGGGAATGGAGCTGAGGACCAGTGAGGGGAAGGTCACTGGGAGGCTGGGCATTTGCATGTGTGTGTGTGCCATGTATCTAGAAATGAAAAGAGAGAGCTGATAGGGTTAGTGGGTTAAGAAAGAGGGCTACTTAAGACAGAGGGATTAGCTGGGGAAAGGCGATTAGAAGCACTGATGCTTGATGACTTTCTATCCATGCTGAGGAGAGAAAGGGTCCTTCTGGTTCAAAACAGGCTGGAGGGTCATTCTCTGGAGAGTCATTGCAGAAATAATTTCAATCTTTTCCCCTTAGGACTGAGGAAGCGTGTAGATGCTTTATTGTTGGTAAAAAGGAAATAAATTCCTGAAACCTTGCAATGGCCCACATAGCCAGGATTTGTGCAGAGCTTTCTCCTCGCTCCGTTTTACCATACATCAAGAATACAGAGAGTGTGGCCCTCCAGATGATCTTCGGACTGTATTTCACATCATGTTTCCCATCCCCTCAAACTGATGGGAGCTGAAGTCTGAAAATAACTTGAGGTTCATACATTCTCAATCCTGGCCATACCCTCTCAGTTAAATGGGTGATGTTGCTGGCAAGTTAGACATTTGCAGTGTTCTGTTTCTACTTTGTGTACCTAAATAATGGGGTGTTGTGTGTTATTTTTAAAGGGAGGGCTTGCAAAAGTGTTAGACCCACACACACTTTTCATCATGTTTCAAACCTCATGCATCCTATTCCTGTTCAGCTTACCGCTTTGGCACACTGATTATTGTGCCATCCATCATAAACAATTAAAGAGGCCTGTGTCCCAGATCTACATGTCAAGAGTGTGCTTTTGTTAGTTTTGATTTTCATCTTAAGATGATGGGTTGCTCAGAGTTGCAAAAATGGCTGTGCTGTAGTCTTTAGGAGGCTTTAACACCACCAACACAACAAATAATTTTTAAGCAACATGGAGCTTTGCACAACTAAGGTAGAACAGGATGATTTGGTTGAGAGGATGTGGCCAGGGTTGAGAAGTTATCTCTATATGTTCATACATATGTGTATGTGTGTATATATGTATGTGTATGTGCTTTCAATTCGCCTGTCAAGTTATGGTGACCCCTTTAATCTCAGAGTTTTCTTCAGCAAGGTATATCCAGAGGTGGCTTTGTCAGTTCCTTCCTCTGAAATATAGCCTACAGTGCCTGACAGTCTTTGGCAATCTCTCATACAAGTGCTAACCATGGCTGACATTGCTTAGCTTTCAAGATTAGATAGGATCTGGTGCCCTTATGGTGTTTAGACCATACATATACACACAGTGGGCCCTTGGTATCTGCTGTGTTTTGGTTCCAGGATGCCCTGTGGATATCAAAATCAGTGGATGCTCAAGTCCCATTAAATACAATATAAAGTAAAATGGTGTCTCATATAAAATTGTGAAATCAAGGTTTACTGTTTAGAATTTACATATTTTGGAATATTTTCAATCTGTGAATGCTTGAATCAGTGGATAAAAATCCATGGATATGGAGGGATGACTGTATTCCATGACTGTAGTCATGAACTGAATGGATACATCTTTCTCCCTTTCACCAGAAATGCAAAACGATGTCGATATATACATATACGCATATACACCCACACCAGAGAGGGACAGATCATTATGTTGACTCTTTAGGTGTCACAGTGCTCCACTTTGAACCTTTCCCTCATGTTATAATTGTTGTCCATTACCTCCCATGCCATAGATTTCTGCATTTATCCAGCAGCTTTTGGATGGCATTCCTGCCCAATCCCATCAAAATAACTGTCATTAGACCTTCTTTTCTGTCCCTGAGGAACAGGCTGGCTCATCACAGCAAGAGTCAAGGGACACAACACTGCCACAGCCTTGCTGATGAATGAGACACAGGAGGCAATGATGGTCTCTTTGATGTCCATGAGGGGGTATCAGCCCTCCTTTTCCCCAGAAGGGATTAAGGCTGGTAATAAACAAGCTGCTTGTCCCCTTTGCA
Organism: Sceloporus undulatus; assembly: GCF_019175285.1. Taxonomy (NCBI): domain Eukaryota; kingdom Metazoa; phylum Chordata; class Lepidosauria; order Squamata; family Phrynosomatidae; genus Sceloporus; species Sceloporus undulatus. The sequence continues at coordinate 17,581,688 of NC_056530.1, forward strand.
ATGCAAAAACGCAGTATCTCCAGAAAGAAAGCTTCACAAGGAGACACAGGGCATTTATAACTAGGACTCTTAGCACTGAAGTTTTGCAGCTAGCACCTAAGTTAACTAGTGCGTTTGTGTGTGTGCCTTTGACTTCAAGTCACTTGTCAGTTTAAGGTGATCCCATGAGTTTTGTAAGTTTTTCTTAGGCAACTGATGCTCAGAGGCCTACTAAATCTGGTATTCCTCTACAGTTTCCCATGAAGTACTAGAGGGACCAGGGATTGGAAATCTGTAAGACACCCCACAGCCAGCAAGGCCAAAGGAATGAGATGATGGGAGTTGTAATCCAATCACATCTGCAGGTTCTTCACTATGTTCTAACTGGACCACAATACAGGAAGCTGCCTCACTTGCTCACTTGCTACCTGAACTGGTCCTTTTAGCACATGATGTCAGAGTCTGAACCGGGGCATTGCTGCACACAAAGGCTTAACTCTGTTCCTGCACTACGTTCCTTCCAAGGACAGAGAGATCTGAGGAAAGAAAGCTGGTTGCATCCTTATTTCCTTTAGACCAAGCCTGGTCAAGCTATTTTGCTGTCTTGGATGAAGACAAACTGTATTCAATCACTCAGGACCTACTACAGCATTCTCCCTTTCTTCTGAGTGAATGGGCCTGTGCTTGCCCCACCTGATGGACTAGAAGGGGCCACCATTGGGACATCTCCACCACAATTACCTGTGGCTCCCGCAAAGATCCTATTTTCCTAAGGGGAGGGGATGGGGTGATTTGCTTTTGGAGATTTCCCAAGTAGTCTGGAGGCCCCAGAATTCTGCTATCCTAAAGAACCATCCTGGAAATACGGTTGGGTTGGCTCATGGGAACTGGAAACTATTCAGTGGAAGAGAGGCTGACCTTTCATAAAAGGAGCAGACAGTCCTAAGTAAACTATTGGCAAGCATTGCCAGCAGCTGATACTGAGATTTCAGCAGAGTCTGAAAGATGCTTTCATCAGCAGGAAAGAAACAGCAAAGGCTGGAAAACTTAGCTGGGAGCAGTACTCTCAGCTTCAGCTTTGGAAAAACTCTCCCTTGAGAAACACAAGAGGAACCCTTGTTCAAACTCTACAGATGCTTTTTTTGTGACTGCAATTGACCTTACCTTTCAGGAGTGTCTTACTGGTGGTCTTGCCTGATGATGGTTCCAGCATCGAGTTTGCCAAACTGTGCTTGAAGGGAGAGGGGAATCTGGAACAACAACAAAAGCAAGCTGAATCAGATCCAATAATTCTTCGAGGCAGGAGGGCAAATTGTCCACCTTGAAACAACAGCAACAGCTGGATACACAGCCTCCCTTTGGCACTAATGCTTCCACTGCTGGCTACTGAAGGAGACAGGATGCTTGGGCTTCATGGATGCAGCAGTGAGGGATGTCCAAGTCTAGGTGGATGATCTGATGGTCCACTTCCGTTTTGGTCTTGTCCTGGGACAACTGCTTGTATGACCTTCCAAGAAATCTCAACAAGACCATCTGTAGTTGGAATCTGGGCAAAGCAGGCAAGGATTCTCAGGCACGCGAGTGTTAGTGGGTGCCCGACTATGTTAGCTCTGCATTTCTGCAAGCAAAGCCCACACAAAAATTCCAACGGCTGTGTGTGTGCGCATTGGGGGGGGGGTGAGGGTGGGGAGAATATGTGTGTGAGAGAGAGAATGAGAGAGAGAGAAAGAGAGAAGACAGGCTGCTGCTGATGCTGAAGGAGTGGGGGGTATGCCTTGCTTTGTACATTGGTTGCTTTTCACACAGCACATCACTCTTCCTCTCTCGTGGGTGGATGTGATTGAGGCCAGGCCCTGTTGTGTGTTCCCCTAGGAGATCCTTAATTCTCACCCACCAGCCTTGTCTTCTCCTATATCATTTTCCAGCAAACAGCGAAAGACATGTTGTATTGATGCCAGATAATTTCTGCAAAACAGGTGCTCTTCCATTGAGCTCCGATCCATTCCCAGAGCTTAGAAAAGTTATTTCCCCCCTTCTTACAGCTCCTAGATTCCCTCCAGCCAGAACTGGTACCTTGTTTGAAGTTGTAGTCTGAAAAGGGTTTTTTGTTTTTTCCTCCTGATGCTCAGTAAATACTAAGCTGCCTTTATTTTGCTGTCCTTATGTTATCATTCAGCAGGCAGATGTCTTTGCAAAAGGCACCAGAAGCAACTGATTTCATTCAAGTACTCACCTGGTCATCATAAGTGACAAACAATTGCAAGTAGGTGAGGAAGTGAGCTGGCAGCACAAATTCAGGTGCTCCTTCCCCTTCTCTATGCATAGCATAGAAAACAAGGGGGCTGACAGGGGACAGATGCCCTATTCTTCACACTCACCATAAAAAAAGAGGGCTGCTTGAGGGGGAGGCCATGAGGTGAGGTGAGCTCTTCCATCCCTCCTCTTCCAGTTCCCAGCATAGTAGCAACATTTTGCAGACTAGTAACTTCTGAGACTGTGACCATACAGTCAGCTCTCCTTATCCACAGATTTTTTAATCCACGGATTCAAGCATCCACAGCTGAAAATATTTTTAAAATATACAAATTCCCATAGGCAAACCTTGATTTTGCCCTTTTATATAAGGGATACCATTTTACTATGCCATTATATTTAATGGGATTTGAGCATCCATGGATTTTGGTATCCACGGGGGGGCCTGGAACCAACCCCCAGTGGATACCAAGGACCCACTGTATTTACAAGGCTGATGAACACAATACTTCTCTTCCTTGAAGTTTTATCCCTTTCAACAGGCACTCTGGAGTGTTCATCTTGATTCAAGCCACTACTAAGAGCATGATAAATCAGACGTATCATACAGTCTTTTGCACTTGTGGGGCTTTTCTCACTATACAGTTGTAGTGCTATGACTCCACTTTAACTGTTTTGTCTGCATCCTATGGATTCCCAGGGTTTGTAGTTTGAGGAGGTACTAAAGCTCTCTGGCTGAGAACTATAACTTGCCCTTAGACTGCCAACTCCAGGATTCCACAGGATGCCGCCTGGTATTAAAAGTGGAATCACAGTAATATGGTTGTCTAATATAAAAGGGTCCCATTCATTTGTATACATGTGAACTAGAGACTAGTGCAAAGGTGGGGAAAGGGTGGTCCTGAAACCATTTTGGGGCAGAGATTTTGTTTTGTTTTGTCCCCCCCCCATTTCGGGCAGTCCATGTGACCCAAGGAGACTGGGGAGGAGGAGAAAATTTGCAGCTGGAAACATTTTCCCAGGCTCAGCCTAATGCTTGTGTACACAAATGCATGCATAGAGATACAAATGCCAGTCTGCCAGTTCTGTTTCAACCCCCCAACCACCCCACCCCATAGCCACCTAGTCAGAGAATCAATGCTGTTTTGGTTGCCACAATCCTTCCATTCTGAGTATACCCAGATCCAATTAGCATAATGAGAGAAACCAGTTTTGGAAGCCTGGACAAGATAATCTGTTACAAAGCCAATGAACACAGCATCCAGAAGGGCGCAAAGACAGAGCTTTCGTCTATGAATCACCACATATTGCCTATGCGTCCTGCATGCAGGTAGTGCTCCTTTGCAGATAAATGGTGTTACATATATGCATGAGAGTATCCCTGCTTTTTTTTTTTGTCTGCAAAATGTCAGAAGGTACAGGGCTCTATTTTCAGATGCAGAACAACCGTCAACGGCTCTTGGTTAGAACAAATGAGAACATCAACAAAATGTTGCAGCATGGAGCATGCCCTGTTTAGGCTTTCTGGCAATTCTCACTCCCTCGCCTTTCCAACCCAATACAAAGCCAGAATTTCTGCAGCCACTGAGAATATCCAGTTCATGTTGGCCATTTCTGGGATCTCTCTCAAATGATTATTTCCCCTTTAAAAAGTCTCTTTTTCACTTCTATAAACTTCCCACAAACCTGCCAACACCTCCCACGTGTGTGTGCGCTTGCATGTGTGGTGCCATAAGGGTGACAAAAGCAATGGCACTCAGAATCTGAAGACTGGAAAGAGAAGCTATATGTGCTCCACAACCCAACAAATTCTTGTAGCATATTCTTTGAACTAGTGGCCAGTAGCCATGCTGGCTGAAAGGTATAGCCTATGGCAAGGAATGCTGGGAGTTGCAGCTTGACAAAATATGGAGGACCATACAATTCCCACCCCTTGAATATATTATTATGATATGATACAGTGGCTATGCGGAACCTCCATGTTTAGATGCACTGGGCTGGGGAGGGAGACAGGAGAGAGAAGACTGAAAGAAGTAGAAGAAAAGGAGCCTTGAAATTGTCTCTGGAATGAATAGCTAGCCAAACAGGCCACCTGGCTCCAGTCTCCTCAGATGTGGTGAGATGGAGTGGATCTCTACTTGTGTTATAGTAATTATTTGAAGGGGTGTCTAAGTCAAATTTGGTTGAAAGGTAGACCCATAAAAAGCTTTGGAGAGCTCTTCCACATTCAGCACTGGACAGCAGGCTGAGCTGCAGGGACCCAGCTTTAGGTCACCTGGGTCACCAGCTTCCCATGTTGCGAGATGTATGTACCTGTATATGGTGAGATGTATGTACTGGAAACCATGCCCTATGAAGAGAGACTTGGGAAGCTAGGTATGTTTAGCCTGAAGAAGAGAAGTTTAAGAGGTGATATGATAGCACTGTTTAAATATCTGAAGGAGTGTCATGTTGAGGATGGAGCAAGCTTGTTTTCTGCTGCTCCAGAGAATAGGACTTGGAGTAATGGATTCAAACTAGAGGAAAAGAGGTTCCACCTCAACGTTCGGAAGAACCTCCTGACAGTAAGAGCTGTTCAGCACCTTGGAAAATGATGGAACCTCCTCCTTTGGAGGCTTTTAAACAGAGGTTGGATGGCCATCTGCTGGGGGTGCGTTGACTGTGTATTCCTGCATGGCAGGGGGCTGGATGGCCCTTGAGGTCTCTTCTAACTCTATGATTCCATGACTCTATGACTCTACCTCTTTTTGGTTCTTTCCCAGGGTGCATTTGTCCAACTAAATTAGCACCTGCACATTTTAGGCCAACCTCCTTTCTTTTGACAACAAGTAGAAACCCACTGTAGCAATGGGCAGGAGAAAATTCACTGGGGTCTAGCAGTTAAGGTCCAGAGTTTCCAAGGTGTGGGGCATGTTGGATTGATGTGCACAGAAACCACATCCTCTTCAGATGAGTCCCCCTCAGATGGAGCTTTTCTTACTGGGAGGAATTCCTGGCACGCCCAGGGACACATTCTTTGCACATTTTCCCCCACTCCAGCATGCAAGCATACCTCCCAACATCCCCTGCAGAAAACACAGGGAGCCACAAAAGCTCCCTGTTTATTTCACCCTCACCCCACGCACACACTTGCAAACCACCAGAACACGCACAGCCTGGAAATCTGCACAGTGGAATCCCACTCATTCGAAACAGGCAAACTCTTATGTTTGTCCCTCACTTTTGTGCAAGGTTCAAAAATGTTTGTATGTTGGTCCTTCATTTTTTGGCTCAGAGTGCCCTTCTCTCCATAGTGCAAGGTTCTCCTCTTTCTATAGAGATACTATTTGCAGCACATGGGATTCAACCGCCCAGCACTGCGCTCTTGGTATCATTGCTCTCAAATGAATAGATTTCTCCCCTCTTCACCATAATGGCTCCTTTGGCAATGGAGTGCAGCCATTTTGGGGCCAGAGTTCAGCAGCAACCTGAATAGCTCTGCCGCAACAACATACAATTATCTGGTGCAGAGGCTGAAATCAAAGCAGCCCCAGTTTGGGAGAGATGTTTACAGCATCTCAGCAGACATATGTGAAGTGCTCTCGTTTTATTTATATCCTGCCTTTCTTCCAAACTGGCGGACAGAAAGTTCCAAAACAGATGCCCAACCAGGCATCACGCTTGAACCAGAGCCAATGATAGCTGCAGTTCTGACAACAGTGTGGCGAATCCACTTTGGGTTTCTGTTTGAAATGTAAAGGCACTATATAACATACTCACCTCACTTGGTGGCTACAGTTCTGCATCTTTAATAGCTCTTTTAATGTTCAGACTAAAACCTGCAACAGATCCATCTCCCCACTAACCCAGCAGCCACCTACCACTACTGGCTGAACCTGTTTAGCTTCAGTAGTATTACTGGACAAGCCATACACCCCCCCCCCCCCCCCAACAAACAAAAAATCATGGTATGGATAACTGTCCTAAGGCCAGAATACAGAAGCTGCCTTAATCTAGGCTATATTTCAGAGGAAGGAACTGGCAAAACCACCTGTGAGTATTCCTTGTCTAAGAAAACCCTAAAAATTCATGGGGTCACCATAAATCAGCAAGTGATTTGAAGGCATACACACATAGAGACAAAGATATACCACAGTTCAGAAAATGACTTTTTAAAACCAAGGCTCCCAGAATCTTCCAACCAAAACAGCCAGTGGAAAAGTATTTAACATTGAAAGCTCTGATATACAGAAACACTTATTCAGTAGCATGTTTAAGACTATGGTACTGAGGCTGAAATATCAAGTTCCTTGTTGCCCTCCTGAGTTTATACCTGAATTAAGCTTGGGATTAAGATCACTGATGTTTATGTCAGGAGTCATAGTCTTTTTACTTTTAATCCAACTGCGGTGTTGATATTTGCTTATCATAAATACTGGGCCTTGCCTTTGTGCATAAATGTTAGTGTTTCATGTGGCCACGACAATGGCTGCAACTCAGTCTTAAGTTGAAATATCCTTACAGAGAAGTGTAGCCGTGGCCCAGATGTCTTCCTGAGCTTTTCGGAGGTAGTCATATTCAGCAAACGGGGATGTTTTAATTGCAGTCTCTTTGCACTGAACTCTAAGTCACTGGCATGGATCTGGTCTCCTGTTCCTTCTCCCTGCTTGCAAGCCCCCTGTTGAGATAGATCCTCTGGTGGAATAAAAGAAGAAGCAGGATCCAGCCCTAATTATTAATGAGGATTTTCATCAGCCTGCAGAACATATGGGAAACCTAGCTTCAACTTCCTCCTAGCAGCAGCTCCCTGCCTAGTGCGCCATGCTGTATTGCCATGGTGAATCTGATCATGTAGATTTCACAGCCGAGTAAACAGCCACACACTTGGGCCTGCTTCCTTTCCATGCTCACTTGAGCTTACAGAGATGTGGAGAGATGGATCTGGGGATAAGGGGGAAGCAGACATGCCTCTCAAAAAAAGATGACAACCGAGATGAGGGGGAAACGAAAGCCCTGGAAGTCAGGACATTGCAAACATGCAGCACTTGGGAACAGGGGTGGGGAAATCACTCTCTTTGGCTTTCTTGTGCACCCAGTGTTCTTTTTTTTTTAAACCTTAAGTTTTTTCCATTTATAATGTATGCAGAGATGTGTGAAGTTCAGCGAACTCTTCAAAAATGAACTAAATCTGCTACTGGCTAACTTTGACAGATAGAGCTATTTCCAGCATGGAGAGGACCATATTGCACTTGCCTTATCTATAGGTGTTAAAAGATTAAGAACCTCAGGCGGAGGGATGGAGTGGCAATCACCATTCAGCACAAGCTTTTGGCTTTTCCAGAAGAGGCAAATGCTGCTGGAGGTTGCCGTATTTGTAGCGGTAGTTCCTGGGGTTTTCTCCCCATCTTCTTCTTCTTTTAAATAGACAGGCAACATTATTTACGGCCTGGGCTCTTTACTGACAATTCCTGGCATCCACTGCAACATTTTTGCTATTTGTTGTTGTTCTTATTTGTTGTCAATTTATGGTAACACTATGAATGAATGATGTCCAAGAGCTCCGGTCAATTGCTCTCTTCACGTCTTTCAAACTCAGGGCTGTGGTTTCCTCGACTTAGTCAATCCACCTGTAGTGTGGTCTCCCTCTTTTCCTACTGCCTTCTACTTTATCAAGCATTATAATCTTTTCCAATGAGTCTTATCATCTCCTGATACATCAAAAGTATGACAACCTCAGTTTAATCATTTTTTTTTTCTAGTGAGAGTTCAGGTTTAATTTGCTCTGAGGCTGCATCTACACTACAGAAATAATGCAGCTTGACGCCGCTTTAACTGCCATGGCTCAGTGCTATGGAATCCTTGGATTTGTAGTTTGTTGTCATACCACACTACAACTCCCAGCATTTTACACCACTGGTTTTGCTGGCTAAGGCAGCTGGGAATTGCAACTCAATCTCATCTGGAGGACTGCACAATTCCCATCATTGGTATGTAGTCACTCACATGCACACTGCTGAATGTCTGCCCATCACAGACATTGCAGACATGCTTCAGGCTGCTAAAAAAGGAGCTGGAGCTCCCTTTTCTCCTTTCCTAGCAGGTTAGTAAAAGAAATATCCAAGCTAATAATGCTGGAGGACTTATTTACAATTTTCTGTTAATGCAGCATTGGCTGCATAGCAGGCCAGTGCTACCTATTTTACAGGTAGAAGTGGACAGCTTGTACAGGCATGCCTCAGTTTACAAAGCCCCCGACAAAGAAGCTCCTTTTCATAAAGTATTTTTATGTGCACCCACCCCTCTTTCTTCCTTGTCCTCTGTCTAGCTGGAAGAGTTTTTTAAGTAGCATCAGTACTGTGAGGATGGTGAAGGATGGTAAAGGAAGGATGGAGAAACACAGGCTTTCAGTGTCAGATTGCCAGCAGAACATTTGCAGTAAGCAATGCAATTTGAGCTGAGAAAGAATAGGATTCCACTCTAGGTGATCCTACTGGATAGTTCCAGAGTGGGATGAGGGGAACTTTATCAGATGCTACTGCTCTTGCTAAATTTCTAAGTTCTGGCAGGTCAGGTAGAGAACCCCTGCTGCTTGCAGGTCTATACTAAATCAGCTCAGAAAGCCACTTTTGGTAGGCCAGGGCAGGAAGAAACCCGGTAGGAGGGCTTTGGGAAAAGTAGTAGGGAAAGGCTATAATTCTCTTGGGTAATTACAACTTGTGGACGAGGGAGAAGAAAATTAGTATGGATTGCACTGCAAGTGGAGGTAATTACTCAGTGGGAGAAGGATAAGCAAAGGAGGCAAAACCCAGCAGTTAAATCTTTTCCCTATCCCTTTTCCATCCTGCTGAGAAATGGCTCAGCTGCTGAATTTTTTACTGCTTACTGTGCAGCTGGTTAAGGCGCAGAAGGAAAAGTAAAAAAGATGAGCTTTATGCTATCAGCCAAAGGCTGACTTCACTTTCAGAAAAGTTCTTGGGAGCTGCATGTCAGTGGTGGGGTGGTCAAGCCAAAGGCAAAAGGACAGGACCAACTCTATTTCAAGCAAGTTTGCAATTCTTATTTTCTACCACCTATTGCATTCTTTCCCTTGTTAATGTTGTTTTTTCCTAATTAGAACATGGACTTCACAGTGGAAGGCCAGTTCCACACTGAACCTGCCTTATCCTTGATTTTAAAAACTTACTTTTTTGCTTTGGATTTTGCAGGATCATCCAGAGCACTCTGTAGCAATGCTATGCAGCTCTCTGCACACATGTCCCCACTGTGTCACCTGGTGCCAGCACTGCTGGCGCAAGTCACTCCTCTGTAGTCACAACAAGATGCCTGGTGTCTATTACATGGCTGGGCACCTTGCTGTGATCTCAGAGAGACTGACTTGTACCAGCAGCAAAGGTGCTTTGTAACACAACAGACACACATGTACACATAGTCATTCGGCATCCCGATGGATTGCAAAGGTAATCAGGGAATCTGAGCCAACTCCAGGGCTTCTTAGAGAATTCTGGCTGATGTAGACAAGCCTTGAGAGAAGCAAGACCAATGAAGCCATATCTAGGGGGTACAATAACTATGCAGCAGCAGTGCTGTAGAGTCTAAGGATTGGCTTTTTAAATGAGGCAGCCAACGACTGCTGTTGTTCCTCTCTTCGGGAAGACTTGGCAGGATACTGAGCAGTAAATACGCCCACCAGGATGAATCTTTGCGTCAGATCATTAATCACCCAGGATCTTCAAAGAGTGTCTCAGCTGCCTAATTTGCTTTTGTCAATGTCCCATGCATCCCCTATAGTAAGGGGGAGAGCAAGGGTCCCTATTGATATTCGCTGGCTCTGGAACCCCTAATTTCTCTACAGAAAACAACGGCAAAGGATGCCCTTCAAAGCACTGTTTATTCTCGAATCACATCCCACACAACCCCTGTACTTTTAAATATGGAAAATGGCGGCTGCATCCTGTTCAGCAGTTAAGAGATCATAAACTGGATTTGCAATCACAGAAATAGTAAAAGAGTTCTCATACCTGGGCTCAAGTATTGATCAGAATGGGGACTGTAGTCAAGAAACCAGAAGAGGACTAAGAATATGGAGGGCAGCTATGAAAGAATTAGAAAAGATCCTAAACAGCAAAGATACAACTGAGTACGAAAGGCCGAATTGTACAAGCAATTGTATTTCCTATTACTATATATGGATGCAAGAGTTGGATAGTTAGGATAGTGGATAGGAAGAAAATAAATTCATATAAGATGTGGTATGGGAAAGGAGTGTTAAGGATTCCATGGACTAAATGACAAAATAAATGGGTCCTGGAACACATAAAGGGAGGAATCTTCCTGGAAGCCAAGATGACTAAACTTGAAACTCTAGAGAGGGAATAGGTCCTAAATCACTAGATATCAGGAATTAATCCTGCTGGGAAGCTGCATGCTAAGACTTAAATTGGTTGGTTCCTTTCTATGGTGATTTCATTCACATGTTTTATCAGCCCATTGGGAATGGCTCCTAGAACACATATCAACACTGGAACCACAGCTGTTTTCTTTTCCCAATGGTGCTGAATCTCAGTTTGCAGGACTTGATAGAATGGAAACTATGCAGTTTGCCATCTACATAGAACTGCTGGGAACATAAGCATGAAACAGTTGTCAAAAATGGTGGTATAAAAATCTATGGGACTTTAAGATTTCAACCAACAAACAATTAGGACATCATGTGCCAGATGTATAGTGGTTGAGAAAAAGAAAGTTTGGTTTATAGATGTGGCTTCTCAGGGGACAGCAGAAATAAAGACAAAGAGAGGGAAAAGACAGTAGTAGCAGCTTTCTTGGTGACAGCAAGACCTCTAATATGCAATAGCTGCTTTAGACATCTGGCCTTAACACGCCGTCTTTTGCAGACTGGCCTCAGCTATGTACCTGCCTATGACTTTTCTGATTTCTGTTTGTTGCTCTTCAGAATTCTGAATGGCGTTTCCTAATCAAAATTTCAAAACGCATGCCAATTCTTCTGGGCTTTGCAAACGGAAAGATTTTAATTCCTTGGTCCTTTGTTTGGAGTCCTCACAGAAGGGAAATAATCTCAATCTGTATCCAAGGGAACCATCCTTGTGATTTGGTTGAATGAAAGGAAAGACTAATTGATCTAATCTTCAGTCATCTTCCGTTTACATAGGCTATTAACCCTACATACACCTCAAAAATCTTTGTTCCCTCATATATTTGAACACAGCCATGTAAAGTATTGTGGGATGTTATCTTCTATGGTGACCAGGAGTGCTTTTTGCACAAACTAGTGTACCAACTGTGCCTGTTCCTGGAGATGCCTGATCTGGCTACAGTGATACATGCCTTAGTTATACCCTATTTGGATTGTTGTAATGCAATCAGCTGTTAAGTGGAGATGGTTACATGGATCATACAATTCCCCTACTACAACATCTATGTTGCCTGTCTGTCTATTTCTGGCCACAACTCAAAGTGCTAGCTATGAGCAATACATTTCCAAACAGCTTAGGTCCTGGATGATAGACCATAACTCTTTGTATGAGCCTATCTGGAGTCTAAGGGCCTGAACAGATGGGCCAAAATAAAGCAGCTTTGGGTCACTTTGTTTGGAGGTATGCTGTTTAAATGACACACACATCTTAAGAGGCCAGAAGCTGTGCCAAAGCTGCACTCCATGGAGCGTGGCTTTGGTGTGGCTTCCGGCCACTTAGGGCCCCTGCTTTTAGGTGCCCCAAAACAGATGTAAGTGAGCTAATAAAATCCCTCCTATTAAATATTGGTGGTGCACTGGTGGGTGGCCTCTGAAACCCTGGCATTTTGGGTAACAAAGGTCTCTCATCACTATTGTATGCTAGCAAGCTCCTGTCGGTGAGTTAATCTGACTGGCAAACAAAGAAAATGGGAAATGAATAAACCATGTGAGCATGGGAGATTAATTTACAGCTCAAGCTCTGATATGGATGCAAAAAGTGCCTGATCACATAAGAGATACACATGGTTTTGTGTGTGCCCAAGAGTGTGTTTGCATGTTCGAGAAGACTCGCGCCTGCACGTAGGTATCGGTTCTGGCTGGTACTCCCCTTTCCTGCCTCCAGTATTGGTGTCAAACTTCCCTCCTACAGGCAGCAGCTGTGCCCGCCTACCCTTGGCAAGCAGCCTGTTCATACAGCACCTCCGGCGTAAGGGCCCCGAGCTGACTTTTCAAGGGAGCAGCTTGCAGGAGGAGGAACAGCATTTGACAGTGATGTGGCTGATGACTAGAAGAAGAGGAAAAGATTTCACATGTGCCTGCAAACAGAGAATTAAAGAGCTTTGCTGGTGTCCTCCATTCCCCGTTTTCTTTGTTTGCCAGTTTTTAACTAGTTAAAATTCTCATCAATCCCAATGCCATCCCAATCACTGGACCTGCTCATTTCATGAAGACCGAGTTTAGTTCCACAAAGGAGACCTTTCCCTTCTTTGCCCTCCTCCTCTCTGCTGGATGACAATGGCTTGTGTAGTTAAAAGCAGATTGTGCTCAGTGCAGCACTGGGAAACAGCAGCTCTGAAATGGCACTGCCTGGCAGTGCCACCCCAGCAAAGGTCACAGAACAAAGCTGCTTGTCCCAAGGAAGACTTGGCTGTTCCTTGCAGAGCTGGGGCCCTGTTTGCTTACATCAGGGAGTGACCATGTTGCAGTTCAGCTTTGGAAAAGTTCCTTTTTCAGTTGTTTGATATTGTGTGTCTTAAAGTCGTTTCTGACTTATGGCGACCCTATGGCGAACCTCATGGCAGGTTTCTTCAGAGAGGGTTTACTATTGCCATGCTCTGAGGCTGAGAGAGTGTGACTTGCCCAAGGTGACCCAGTGGATTTCCATGGCTGAACCAGGATTCAAACCCTGGTCTTCAGAGTCATAGTTCAACAGTCAAACCACTGCACCATGCTGGCCCTCATACTTCGTTTTTGGAATTACTACCCAAATCTCCAATTTAATGTCACTAAGTGTGTGGCCATATGGTACAACACTGATGAACTGAAGTATTAAAAAGTGACATTTGCCAAGTTCTGGTTCAGATGCAAGCAGAAGGACCTGGGTTTGTTCTTTTTTAAGACTGAAATCCCAGAGTGGCACCAAGTGGGCCAAACCTCAATTCTGCTTTTAGACTTTCTATCCAAATCCCTTTCCCTACATCTGATTAAAGAAATCTTACTCAGTTAATCAAATGAGTATTAATAGGTTAATTAATTGAGTAAGGCTGCACTCTGGTACCCACTTACCTAGGTGCAAGCCTCACTGAAATTAATGAGACCTACTTCGGAGTACAGACGTATAGGGTTGCATTGTAAACCTGTACAAATAACTATAGTTTTGAAGGGGGAAAAATCCACTCCTGGACTGAAATTGATGCTCCTTCCTCTAAGATGGTGCCTGCCATTGATCCTTATTAAAACTATTCACCTTTTTATTTTGATCAGTGAATCAGAGTTGTTTTTTTAGTTGATCAAAAAAACAAGTTGTTAAATTTGCCGTGTTCGTTTCTAGCCTTTTTAGTTTTTATTCTTAAATAATAGAAGTTGTTGATGACTATTATTATTTCTTAATAATATATTTTAACAATATTTTTATTAATTTTGTAATAGGATACAGTCAGCCCTCTGAATCCACAGATTGGTTTTAAAGAACTGGCACACAGCAAAATGATTTGTTATATTTTCCATATTGTTATGCCTCCTATTGTGGTATTTCTCTATGGAAAACTTAAAGGGACATGTTGAAGTTTTAATGTAGCTCTCAAAGCAATTGAATGCACACTTTGTCACAATTTTGCCAAGCAATACAAGTGAAGAGGAATAGACACTGCTTGGGCTACCTAAGAAGTATCAGGATCCAAGGAAGGCTTTTGATATGCATTCTGTCAATCAATGTGGTTCTTATGGTGTGGAGGATGGAAGAAGATGCCTGCATTTAGAGAACATAGCAGGTATGCTTTGAAGGAGTGATATTGCTCTTATAAGCAGCAACAGTGGTGAGGGATCTGGAAATGAAATCCTACAGTATGAGGAACAAGTGAAAAAGGTGGGTATAACTGAGGACTTGTCTACACCAGTGAAAAACGATGAACTCATCCCAAAGCCATTGTTAGCAGTGCTCATGACATATGGCTACTCCCAAGGAGATAGTGTTAAGGGTTTTGGCCCTTAACCTAACTTTACTCCGAACTAAGGAAAGTCAAGGAAAACCCTGGTATTCCCTGGAAACCTTAGAGTGACCTCAGGTTATTTGGGTGGACATCTGGACTGAGTCCAGTTTGGCCTGATCCATAGCCTACATGCCAAGAGCCATGCCTTTCCCCCTTTTTGTGCTGAGCAGCACAGGTAAGGGAGAGGTCTTTAAGCAGAGGCTGGATGGCCATCTGTTGGGGATGCTTTGATTGAGATTTCCTGCATGGCAGAAAGGGGTTGGAATGAATGACCCTTGTGGTCTCTTCCAACTCTACGATTCTATGATGGCCTGTTTTCTGAGTTGCAGCTACTTCTGCTGCATAAGCAGGAGCTCCATGTAAAACCTGTTCAGAATACCGTCACTTCTGCTGATGTCAGAATGGGGTGCCAATGCAATCGAGGGGTACAGTGACCCCCTCCTTGTTGACCACATGGCAGGGCTCCCTGTTCTGTCCTCAGCAGAAGTGATAGTGCACTGGACATCACAGATTGTTGCTTGGACACTGAGCCTGCTGAAGCAGTGGTGTTTTGAGAAATGGATGCGCATATTTTAATAGTAAGTTGAAGATGTTACATAGCAAAATTATCCAGCATAATGACGATAAACTCAGAAGTACTGTAAACACACACACACACACACAGAGAGAGAGAGAGAGAGAGAGAGAGAGAGAGAGAAACTATGCCATACTGGATGGACTCTATAAAAAGCACATGGGGGGGATAATGAGAATTAGGAATAGATTGCTGGAATTGTGTGTGCCCTTCTGACTAAAACAAAAGTAAACTGCTGCAGCCTCTCTTAAGTTGTATTAATAACTTCTGTCCTCTTGACCATAATCTAGTATTGCTTGGCCACATGTATCCTGGTTTTCATCTGTGAAATGCTGGAGAATATGAGCTGACTCCCAAGTAAATGTGCATGGACAGATGAAGACCCACCAACATTTCACAGATGAAAAGTGGGACATGTGTGGCCAAGCATCATCTGAATGTTACCAAGATGACTAAACTTATTAAGGAGGAAGAAGTCACATGCTATGAGAGGATGCAGCAGTTTGCTTTTGCCTGAATCTACTGGGAAGAGCCCCCTTCTATTCTCCCACTGAGTTCAAATTACTTTTGCGCTTTGAACAGTTTGCAGCAATTGGCGTAAGCTGAGAGCAAATGGTAAGAGGAGAAAGAAACCAGGACATTTTCATAGAGTCCCAGATAGGAAAGGACCTTATGTGATTCAACCTTTGATGCAGGAAATTTATTGTTACTATACAGTTTGGCCAATATTATGAACCAATTATGGAACAGTGCTATATAAACGCTATAACACGTTTTTACTCTAATTTAGCCCAGGTTATGGGAAAAAACCTCACAGAGCAAGAATATAAATATATATTGCTGGCTTGGTGTGAAAGAGCAAAGCTGTTTTCCATCTGGTGCTAAAACTTTCTCTTTGCACTCAGTGCCAATGCTATCCAGAAACTGCAGCTTGTTCAAAGCCACCGTTGCAAACATGCCTTCTTGGTCATATCTTCCTGCTGCCCTCTAATGGATAAAATCACATTTACATCATGCCAAATAGCAGCCTTCCTGAGATAGTCTTCTTGTGCCTTTAACAGATGCAGGCATAGGAGTTTATCACTTGCGGGCTTTTTCAACTTTTTGTTCGGGTTAATCCCAAATGTTGTCTGAAAAACGACCCACAAATGTAGGTTGTTGTCAGTTTCAATTTAGTTTCTGCGTGGGATTTGTCCCATGTGATAAACTCCTAAGAAGAAACAGAACAGGTAATGCCTTTCCTGCCATAGAGGAGTAGTGCTGGGTGCACTGAACTATCAGTCATCTACTGAAACTCTTACAAACTTTGGCATGCTGTCAAAGGTACAAGCGCCTTGTCAAAGAAAAGAAACTTGCCATAGGATGGGCATCCCTAACCTCATGTCCTCCAGTCAGTTGCCCTCCGTTATCTCCAGCCAGCATGACCTGTGCATCTTCTCAATGTCTGTGTCTGCCAGTGTCCAGGTATACAATCCTCTTACCCTAGGTGACCTCTCTCTCTGTTTCCTTCCCATAAAGACACAAACACACACCCTTCCTTAAGAACGAAGCCTTTCCCCACCCAACAGCTTCATTAAAATTTGGTGTACTCAGGTACCAGGTTGGTCCAGAATATTTTGTCCCTTTAGGCTAACCAGCAATGATGCCACACACAGACACACACCCTAAAGTCAGCTTCACTTATTTGGGCACACGAAGCAGAAAAGTCCACAGACAACCACTTTCCAACCCTCACTGTAAAAAGATGAATTAAATAGCTAACCATTTGCCCTTCCATGACGCCAAATCTGCTAACTGAGGCTACTGCTTCAGTCTGTCTAATTTTATGACCAGCTCTGGTCACTATTCTACCAAGTGCATCATTGGCCATATAGGGCTCACTGGCAATAAGGAAGGGGAAAATACGTTTGGGAGTACAAGTCCCATCAAAGACGTAAATACATGTAATCAAATGTATTTTAAAAAGCGGTTCCTCAAAGTAACTTTTCCAAGTTGAAGTTGACTACCAGCTGTGCTTCAACCTACTCCAATATTATCCCAGGAACCATCTAAGGAACTGAATTTCTCAAGATTTATTCCCATTTCCTTCCTGAACTTGAATGGAGAAACAGCTCCAATCTGACATATACAGTTAAGAAGCACATCCTTTCCCCTTTCTTGCCATTGGTCTTCTCTCAAACTCAGAAAAGTTCCTTTTTTGGGAAAGAACTCCCAGCATCCCCCAATATTGGGGGATTCTGGGACTGGCAGTGCCCCAAAAATAACGTTTCCAAGCTCCAAATCTCCTTCCAGAAGCGAATTAAGCACCAAAACGAGAACTCACCTAGAATCCTGGGTGGAATCTTTGCTTCTTCAGCTCAAGCAAATATTGTCCCAGAAAACCAGACGAGACTTTAGACTCAGCCGAAGGTACCAGGATATGCCAGCCTCAGTGGCTGGCTAAAGCCAAGGCAGATCAGCCTGCAGCAAGCAAAAGACAATCCCAGAACAATGGGGCTCCTGTGTGGCCTTCAGTGTAAGGAGCAACAGTGGCGAGAGATGTCAGGATGAAGTGATGCACAGATGTGCCTGACGTGGTGACTGCATTTAAGTATCGATGGAGGGGAGGGTGAAAGGGATAGGGAGTGGGGGAATGAGAAAGAAAAACCCAGAATATGAACTAATTGAGTATAAATGGGGATCTATATAGGGTGGGGATACCATTGTTTTCATCATCAGAGAGATCTTCCATCTTTAATATGGTGTGAGGGACAGAAATCAATGGATTGGACTGATCGGGTAGGTCATCCACGCAACAGCAGAGTGCTGATCTCAGTGTGGAAAACAGTTTTTCCACATTCGACTGTACTTTTTGGAAGTCATGCCAGTATTTCTTTTACATGTTGATCCCATGCAGGAGTCTGAATCCCATGATGACATGGATAGAGGCTGACTATGTGGGCAGAGAACCCGTAACAGTGACACTCGCCTCTTGGGAGGGTGCCAGTTCTGTGGGTTAAGCCCACATGGGGTTTGCATACAGGTGTATTGAGATGAGAGCTGCAAAATGTTATATGTTTGGACTACAACTTTCAGGGATCTGATAGTCAGGATGGAGGATTTCTGCAATCATAGTCCAAAAAAGGAACATTTCCAAGATCTGGTCTATATGGAACCTTGGTTAGAATAGTCACCTCGCTGACATTTTGTCTGCTGATCTCTTGTCATTTATGTGAATATTTTATGGGTTAAAACATTTTATGTTTTAAAAAAATCCTTGGTAATGTAACGTAGAATTAAAAGATATACCATAGCTATATGAGCCTGGAACGCATGTGGAAAGTAGTCTCAAGTCTACGAAAGCTCACGCTACCAACTTCTGCCTTTCAGTGAGTCTCAAAGGCGCTGCAAGATCCCTTTGCATCCAAGTAATGTTGTTGATTGTAACTAGTTAATTTTAATATAGCAAAGTTAATATAACAACTAAGAGTAAATTTATTTCACTGGTGTACCAAGGGACAAATTCTAGTTGTTTTTAAAAGTTACCATTGGCTATGCAGGCACAGGCTGTTGGGAGTTGCAGTGACCACACTGTTTTATTGACGTTTTGTTGGGCTGGTTCAAAACAACTAATGCTACGATACAGTTTGTTAAGACCATCTGAAAAGCCTCATGGAAAGTGAGCAGTGACTGCCTGTAACAATTTCATAATGGAAAGAGGTGTCATGTAAAGAGCAGTGCTATGCAGGTCACTAAATTCAGTGACGCTTGCTTCTGTGCATGTAAAGAGAAGATTGCAGCATGAATGAGCTTTATTATTTATTTGGTTTTAAAACATGTCAGCATATGTGAGGGTTCCTCTCTTAATGAATGGTGGCCATTCACTAGGTATGGGAAAAGGTAAAGGGGTGTCACTTCTAGACAGCTTTGATGATAGTGACTATACTTGCCTTTTTATGCTAGTGGCTTTAAATAGCTTGGGTCTTCAAACCATTCTACCATTACCAGATGCATATTCGGTCAGAGGCCAGAGAGAGACGCATTTTGGAGTGAGACTGGAAAACACCCATAGGGTGGCATCCTGTTTGTGCCATATGCACAAATATGCCTTACCTTACTGCCTGATGGTAGATCTGGCTCTTACAAAATGACATAAGTCTCTGTGATCTTATTGAAATCAGATGCTGGATCCATGCTTGTCCTCTGTGAGTTGTCAGTGGTCAGAGAATTGGAGTGTGACTGTGATGGCCTAATAAGATGGCTAGAATAAAACCTGGTGAGGGCTCCTCTACCTTTAATGTTTGTGTAAATAGGGGACTTTTGGCAGGAGTTGCTTGTCATGCAACCAGGTAACAAGCAACTGTTGCTGAAATTCCCCCATAAAGATATAGCAGGCCTCTTCCGGTTTTCATTCTGGCAACCATATCCCCATGTATCACATAAGAAAGAAACATGCTGTCATATAGTCACAGGGAAACAGTTATCTCAAAGCAATTATTTGGTATTAGCCTGGGACAGGTGGTGCTAAAAAAATGTATTTGTGTACCTTCGTACTCATTTACTATTTCAATATTCCACATGGATATGCTAATAGGCATGTGTCATTCTATGAGCAAGACACCCACTCTCAAAGAGATGAGGCCTACTAGCTCCTTGGTAACCATTCAATGACAACCAGACCTTGTAGAATATACCATGCGCCTGCAGTACTTGACTGGCCCTGCATATGCATCCAGAGTCTGAGTTCTCACAGCATGTCAAGGACCATTGTGCAAAACGGAATTTCTATCTGATCTGGGTTCAAACTTGTGTCTTAAGGTCTCCAGTCTTGGTTCTGGAGCCAAATCAAGAAGGTCCTATAGCCAAGTTGACCAGATGTCATAACCGCAAAGGAGGACAAGGCACCACAAAATGTAGGATATTCAAGAAAAATGTAGGGCGTTATAAAATAAAGGCTAAAAACACTAATAAAGTGGTTCCTCCACATTCGCTGGGGGCAGGGGTGAAGGACTTCCATCAGTATGGAAAAACTGCAAACTGTATAAATATAAATTCTTGCTTCTTCATCATGCTCAAAAAGGAGGATATTTTGAAATTCCACCTGAACATAAGGTTGAAATGTAGGAAATAGAAAAGGTGGATGTCTGGTCACCTTGCTTGTAGCAGGTGCAGTCTTATGCTGAAACGATTGTCTCACTATTGTCAGTTCAATGACATAGGATGTTGAACGAAAGCACCTCCACTCCCACAAAGCACCTGGTTTCTCCTAAGGAAAAGCAGGCAAGGCGTTTGTTTCCACTTTAGTGGAAAGATGAAGTACTCTCCTTGCTCAATTTGCTGTTCCTGGCACAGGGCGAGAGAGCCGTGTCAGTCACCCGCTGTGCCATCCCAGGAGCTGTACACAAAGGCTGTGGTTGTGAGCGGGCATGAGTCAGTCGATGGCAACCATGTGCACTGGGTGGGTGATTCATTGTGGAGACAAAGGCTGCAGGGAAAGTTGGCTCCTGGCTACTGAGTTGTAACAGATGGCTGCAAAGAATTAGCTTATTGTCTTCATTTCTGTTGCACTGGGGCTGATCCTTTTACTGGCCCAGAGCATTCTGGTTTGAACTCTCATCTCTCCCAGCTGCTTGGATCATCACTGCACCCATGCTCTTCCTCTCCCCCTTTATTTGTAAACAAGTGGTAGCGATATAGGCTGGAATTAAGATTGCCAACATTTTGTTTGAGAAATACGTGCCCCCTTGGGTGATATCCAAGGACAAAATCTAAAACATTTGTCAGCACACTCTCACTTAGGACCTTTGAGACATTCATTCACCCATCCATCCATTCATTGTGTTTTAGACCACTTCACTCTAAGAATTTATAAATACTGTATATACTCATGTATAAGTCTAGAAATGTAGGTCAACAAATTGACCCAAAAAACCTAAGTCGACTTATCCATGGGTCAGTGTAGGTACTGTACTTTAACTCTCATTAAAAGAAACTATTCCCTGGTGAAAGGCAAGAGTGTCATCTGCCCTGGAATCACTGAACCCCTTCCATTTTCTCATTGATCTAGATGGATGGTGAACCTTTTCGAG
Source organism: Sceloporus undulatus (assembly GCF_019175285.1). Lineage (NCBI taxonomy): Eukaryota > Metazoa > Chordata > Lepidosauria > Squamata > Phrynosomatidae > Sceloporus > Sceloporus undulatus. Next base: position 17,602,724 of record NC_056530.1, read on the forward strand.
GCCAAGTGCCCAAACTGCAACCCAAAACCTACTCATTTATTGCAATGTGCCATGTCCCTCTAGTCACAAATCTGGCAAACTCTGTGCTGGGACAATGGCACATGTGCCCACAGAGAGTGCTCTGAGTGCCACCTATGGTGTGCGTGCCATAGGTTTGCCATCACTGATCTAGACTTTAGTATGAACTTTAGTCTGTACTTTTGTAAGTTCTTTGGCATTGTTTTCCTTTGCTTTATCCTTTACATCCTTTGTTAGATGCCGCTAAGTTTTACCCTCACCGTATCCATGGGTCATATCAAAATCACTGATATAAAGAGAAAAGTTATTTAAATTCACTTTGACTATTTTAAATTATTGTGCTATATATTCTTTTAAAAACACTTTAATTTATATACGTTGCATCAACTATTTAAACTCAGTTTGTGTGCCGTTGTGTTTCATTTGGTATGTTTATTCAGTTTTTATCACTTTGTCAGATCTGTGACTGTAATAAAGGATAGATTGAGCTCGGAAATTCATTAACTAAACAAAGTGCAGAGTACTCTCAGGGGCTTCCATTTTGTTCATGATGAATCCCTATTCACACCCTTTGAAACTTAACCGTATTTTGACTTTGAAGTAAATCTCATGGTTTCAGCAGGGCTTAGCAGGACAGCATTCAAGTTGTGTCTTTCAATTGCGCCTTTTGGCACCGGTGGCGATGTTGCCAAATGTCTTTGAACATAATTAACCAATTTGAGCTGAAGGAGGAAAGGACGCTAATGGTTCCAATAGGGACCGCGCATGAAATCAGAACTGAAGTTTGACAAGGAGAATAAGAAATATGGAAGCCAGGCACTATGAGGAAAGAGCTGGGTATGGTTAGTCAGAAGAAGGAAGGCACAAAAACCATCTTCAGATATTGACAGAGCCATCACACAACAGGTCTGTTCTCAGTTGCAGTAGAAACCAGAATAGAGCCAATGGCTAGAAATCGCAGAGAAGCAGATTTTAGATAAACATGGGAGAAAACATCCTAATACAGTTGGCCCTCCACATTTTTGGCTTTGACTTTTGCAGATCATTTGCAGATTTGATTAATACGTTATCTCTATGGATCTCTAGGTCCTCCAGCCTGACTTTGTCGGAAGTTGACCGTGGAGTGTGTTGAAGAACCTACTAGGGAAAACACTTCTCTAGGCCTTTGAAGGTCCTCCAGCATGGTTTTATGATCAACCTCTGGCAGATGTTCACAACAGAGTTGCACTGGAGGGTCTGGAGATTCCTAGAGAGGTGTCCTCTCATGTAAAAAGAATAGTGGTTGTTTTTTATTTGCGTTTTTTCCACATTCATGGGGGTCCTTCACTCCTAACCCTGAATGTTGAGGGACCACTGTATTAAGAGCTGAAGCAGTTTTACTCAAGAGTCCTGAGTTCTGCTTCATTGAATGTATATAAGAAGCTGGGTGGCTTTCTGTCAGGCACACTGAAACTGCGTCCTGCATTAAACAAGGAGGGACTAGGTGACCTCCAAGGTTGTTTTTTCTCGGTTCATAAGATTGAGGTTACTACATGGTTGCATCTCCCAATGTTAACTGAGCACTTGTTCCTGGGCTGAAGTTCAGAGGCTTTTGAACTGCTTTGGGAAAACCCAGATGTCCCTCTGAAACACAGTAGGTCACACTTGGCCATCAAACTGTGTCTTCCCTTCTAAGTATGTATCTGGTCAAAAATGTTGGGTATATTTTAGGTGGGAGGATGTGTGGAGCTCCAGATTTGAATTCTTGTTGACCGCTTCACTCATGAGTCAGAATTGGATTTGGAAACAAGTTTTCAGGCCAAGCCCTGACTACCTTTAAAGAAAAATGCATCTCATGCGGTGGGAATGTAAGCAAGGAAAGCAGTTCTGGTCTGATATATATAAAGAAATGGGAAAAATGATAAGCATTAAGACTGATGTTGAACCGTCATTATTCCTTCTGGGGATGACCAATAAAGAATTAGAAACCAAAGCTGGAAAAATAGTATTCTACTTAACCTCGGCAGCACGACTAGTATTGGCAATGAAATAAAAGGGTAAATACGCAAATGCCCTATTACAGATATAAGAAAAGAGGCCAGAAAAACAACAAATGTTATAAAGAGGGGGAGAAATATTAAGAAAGACAAACAAAAATGATATAGAGGTATTAAAGTAACAAAGTTAAAAGAAAAGGAGAAATAAGAAAGTCAAATGTCTAAAATTTAATATTCACAGTAAAGGAAGGGAAGCTTTTTAAATGTATTGAATGTATATATGTTTTTTTCTCTATTTTTCCCTTTTCTCTTCTCACTCGCCTGTTACAGACAGCCAAGATAAAGCTGCTTCGAGTCACGGTGGAGGTATGGTGTTTCAATGCTGCATGCGTCCTAAGAGTCCAGAAGCCACACCAAAGCCACGCTCCATTCCTTAGGGCTGGAGCCTGGCTTTGGTGCGACTTCTGGACTCTTAGGATGCATGCATCATTGAAACACTATACTTCCACTGTGACTCGAAGCAGCTTTATTTTGGCTGACTGTAACAGGCCTATGTATTCTTTTAGTATATAAGTATTTTTGAGGTAGTAATCATATAGTACGATGCTCAAAATGTGCTTTTATTTGTGTTGTTTGTGTGTGTGTGTTTAATAATAATAAAAAAATAAAATAAAATAAAGGAAAGTGCATCTTGTATGCCCTCAACTCATTTTCGACTTGTGGAAACCCTAAAGCAAACCTATCACAGGATTTTCTTGGCAAGATTTGTTCAGAGGGGTTTGCCGTTGCCTTCTTCCGAAGCTGAGGAATTGTGACTTAATGTGGTGACAATATATATATTGAACCCACCATTCCTTCTCATATCCAGCATCCAGCTTCTTCACTTCACACATAAAACGGTAACATTTGTCTTATGCCACAGTGCCCTCTAATGCCGAGCTGGTCAGCATGATTCTCCACAAAACAGACCGACTTTTTCAAAACTACATTTTGTGATGTTGGGCTCTTTCATATCGCACAAATTCATCAGGAGGCGCTGTGTAGTTCTCAAGGTTGTATAAAACACCAGAACACTGAAAGACTACTTTCTGGTGGCAATTCTCAGTACCGACTGCAACGTTTTATTCCTACTCTTGAGTGGGTTTCTTTTTTAATTCCAAGCTGTATCAGATTTTTTTCCCCGGCTCTCCCTTTTTAAAAGAGTTATAGTGCATCAGTAGATCAGTGAAATGACACTTTTGTACCACAGCATTATAACTTCAGCTTTAAAAAATAGAGGAGAAAATTTGATGCCAGATGGAGACCCAATGGTAACCCTTTCTTACAAATTTGGTAGAATGAAGCATGCTTCTTTAAAAAATGGATTAATGTGACAGGCAATTTGGTCTTCTTATTAAGTGCATTTCTATAGCAATAGCAAGTAAATTTTTGTACCGCTTATCAGTGCACTTAAGCATTCCCTAAGCGGTTTACAATGTGTAAGCTAGTTGCCCCCAACAAGCTGGGTACTCATTTTAGCAACCTAAAGAAGGATGCAAGGCCTAAAGAAGGATGCAAGGCTGAGTAGACCCTGAGCTCCTGGCTGGTACCAAACTCACAACCTTGTGGTTTGTGAGTCAGTGAGCGGCTCCATTTAACCACTGCGCCTCCAGGGCTCCCTAGAGAAATCTCCATAGAGAAATGATACAGCTAGCATTGACTTGAAGGCAAGCTGATCCCTTTATTCATATAGCTGCAAGGCCCAGGCTGACATAGAATGTACTAACAGTTAATATTTTTATTAGACAGCAAACTATGTCCTGTTTCTTGGAGGATCCACAAAGCATCTCTTAGACCATAGTGGTTACCGGTTTCTTCCTGCAGGACTGGATGATACTGAGGAACATCAGGGTGACCAGAAACGTCGCAAGTCCTACTATCAGTGCTTCAATGATGGAGTATGTGGGGGCCACCTCTTTGGGAAGTGGCACGGAACTTGGGGAGGCAACCAAAAACTTGCCTACTAGGTTCCCATTGACATAGCACTGGTAGGTAGCATTGTGGGAGTCATTCTGGAAGGAGAGGCGTAGGATCCCACCACCTGTGGCTTTGTCCAGGCTCTGGGAGCTGTTCTTCTGGAGAAGTTCAAGGCGGGTCAGTGATGTGGGGCCTTCTTGCCAGTAGACAGGGCTGAAGAAGGTAAGGAAAAATGCAATTTGTATGAGAGATGGGTATAGACCAGTGATGGTGAATGTTGTAGAGACCGAGTGCCCAAACTGCAACCCAAAACCCACTATTTATCTCAAAGTGCCATGTCCCTGTGGCTTTCTAGTAACAAACTCTGGCAAACTCTATGCTGGGGCGACGGCATGTGTGGCCACAGAATGGGCTCTGAGTGCCACCTTTGGCACTTGTGCCATAGGTTCGCCATTACTGGCATAGACATATAGACTCTGCCAACATTTTCAGAGGGAAATGAAGGCTATTTCCCAGTTTAAGGAATCTTAATCAGTTAATGCCATGTGCTTGAACTAATTAATAACAGCTTGTATTGAGGTAGCTTGCCCACAGTGCAAGCAAGATAGGGTTACTGCAATGAGCTCTATATGGTGGAGCTATGTAACATTTTGGCTGAAGAGTCTGCACTTGTTGCCTATTTGCTGCAGAGCCAGGTTCAATATTTTAGCTCTGGTTTACAAAAACCCTAAGCGATTTAGGACTGGGAAATTTGAGATCACAGCTTCTCCTCCAAGAATTAAGTGTATAGTTGTGACGTAAGTGCTTGTTTTATTCATTTTCGTATCATACTCTTCCTACCTGTTGCCCCTGCTAACTGGCAGAACTGGATCCATGCCGAAGATCCAGAGGTGAAAGTTTGATCTACTTTATAAATCATTAACCTGGGCTTCTGAAAGCACATACTGTATAGTTGGATTCTAAAAGCTTAAAGGAAAACAGCTTGCAAATATGTAAGATTGCTTCGTTCACATGGGATCTCAATGGGGTAACTTGAAGACTTGGGTGAGGCTGGGATCAGAGTCAATCCTAAACATTTTGCTGCCTGAAGCAGATCAGAAAATGGTACCTACACTCACTTAAATTAAGGTGCACCTTACCCCAAACTAAACATGTTATTTTGGCACATGTGACAGAAAATCCCATAAGCACCTCTCCCCATACATGATGGTAAAAATATAATAATAAAGAACCAATAATTCGTTACCCTTTTGCGACATCCCATTTGCTGCCCAAGGTGGCCACTTCCCATCACCTCAATGGTAGGAACAGCCTTGAGGAGGGTTCATGGACAGATGGTGGCAGGATAAGTTAAACAAACAGTGTATTTGGATGCCCAGGTTTCCAGTATGATGTACGCTTGTTCAGGGGAAGGTGTGATTGAACTCAGCGGGCTTTGCTTCTAGATAAGCTTGGATAGGTTTTGTATTTAGCTGGCTATAGCAGAGGCAGACGGAGTGTCTATATTGTTCTTGCTCTCATATATTGCTGGTTTGACTTTGAGAAGAAGAGACCAAGACCGATGAGGTTTGGGTGTTCTTCTGTGGTCCAAAACACACTGCAGAAATAATCCAGTCTGAGACCCCTTTAACTGACCTGGGTCGCTGCTAGAAAATGCTGGGCACCAGAGCTCTTTAACAGAGAAGGTGAAATGTTTCCCAAAACTACAGTTCCCAGAATCTCCTAGCATTGAGCCGGGGCAGTGAAATCGGTCTCACACTGGATTATTTCTGCAGTGTGTTTTGTACCTACCTTGACATTGCACAGAAGAGGAAATTTCAGCAGTGGCATCTTGTCCATATACTGTTCAGAAGAGTTGTGTCTGCTAAAATCGCCTTTTCTGCAAAACTGTTAAATCTGCAAGAATTCTGCCCTTCTTCTTCTTCTTAAATCTGGTTTTCTAACTTGAGGCTCTCAGTGAACACCTAATGGTTCCTATAATATGGGTTGTGCTGCTTTGGACTTTCACTTCCCTGTATCAGGGAACATTGTTTTCACATGAAGGCTGGATACGGCCGATCCTAGTTTAAGAACTATACCTGTAGATGGAAGATGTTGGGCATCGCAGGTAGGCAGTGGTGTCGAGTTGGGGATGGTAGGTGGTCAAAACCAGAAGTGGCGCAACGTTGGATTCATCTGTGGCAAGCGAGTATGATGTGTCACAAGGAACATGGCAGGTTTCCACTCTCAGTTCTGGCCCCCGTTGCGGCAAGTGTGGGCAATACCTCATGACCATCCCACATGGCAGTGGGTCTTTCTGTTCACCTTTGCATGTCAGCTGGACATAACAAAAGCCCACGCGCTTCCTTTCCCCGGAGTGACCGCAGCGATCGCAAGCCTGCCAAGGGCTCCACGAAGTGAACAGCTTGGCCTGTATTCCTTTTCCTAGCTGCACTGTGGCATTGACCAGAGTGGCCTCTCCAAGGCTGGCATGTGAGACATGGATGTGCCCAGCGTCCTGGAAATCCACAAGATAATAAGCAAGGGTGGCATCGCCTGCGCGGCAGGTGTACAATCCGGAGTCCTCTACGCTGGGGCTTGGGATATACAAGTTGCCGACGACCAGACGCGATTTCAACCGTAACTTCCGCAACTTGGCATGGCCAAGCAAGGGCAAGGAGGCTCTTCCTGCGTGCAAAAAGGTGACAGGCTGTTTGTCTGCCCACTTTGGGTCGTGATATTGCCAAGAGATATGGGCACCGAAGTACTCATAAGGACAGCGCAGGATCACTGGGTTGTCGGAAATAAAGGCCAGAGTGCAAGGGTTTCCTGGAAGGCAGGGCAATCCTATGGAGTGGCCCTCAAACAATTTACCTTCTGCGACAGCCAAAGACAGACCCAGAAAAAGAGCCACAAAGTCCTTCATGTATATGAAAACATGAAAAGAGGACATGGTTAGCTGGACATTGACCAACTCAATGGACGATGGGAAAGGTAAATTCTAGAAGGCCTAATGTGACCTCATAACTGAAATGAGCAAAAGAATGAGGCCATAATGGTCAGCAAAAATTCTTAGTAATGATGCTGGGGTACCTTTGGATTGATTGGTTTAAGGCCAATCCTATCTAAAGACGATTGTGGGGTAATATTAATACAGGCCTATGTTGCCCTCCTTGGGGTTCTATGCACCGTTAATCTCTCCCATGTTCATTTTTATTTAATGTTATAAAGAACAATCTTAATAAACGGTCTACTATTTACTGTGTCAACTACTAGTGACCTGCAAAAGGTCCTGTTCTTCCACACTCAGGTCTCCCTTTATTGAGTCAATCCATTTGTAATATTGTGGCCTTGCTCTTTTCCTAATACTGCCTTCAGTTTTACTAAGCGTTGCCTTTTCCACTGAGTCATTTTGTGTCATACATCAAAAGTACAACAGCCTCAGTTTAGTCATTGCAGCTTCTAGTGAGAGTTCAGCTTTGATTTGTTCTCTGATCTTCACTTCTCAGCCTTTTGGCTAAGATCAAGCGCATAGTTCTTGGATCTGTTTAGTTGTCCTTTTGCGGCAGTTCATGGTATCCATAAAAACGAGTTAGGAAACAATAACAGAGTGATACTGTGCTTTATGTACTAGTTTGGTGATGATGATGATGATGTCAAGGAATTGCTTTAACAAAAATGTTATTTATACTTGCATTATCGTCAGTTGAGTGCAATGTCTCATCCGGAAGTCTTTTGGGTTTCTCTGAAGTTTACAGTCTAAGATAATCCATTTTGTTAATGTTTGAAAAAAGGGTGGAGTACAAAATGGTGTATACAAAGACACACACAATGAGGCTTCTTCCCAGTTAAGTGCATATGGGATTAGTAGCCGTTTAGTCTCTCAGAGCAGCTAACAATTATTACTATCTTTAATTTTAATTATTTTGAATTTATTATTATTGTTTTATTTATTTTTAGTTACTGTATATTTTTAATTTATTATTATCATTTTTATTTATTTTTAATTATATTTTCTATTATTTTATTATTATTATTTGCTTTTAAGTATATTTTTAATTATTTTGAATGTATTATTATTATTATTTTTAATTATATTTTATTTATTTTAAATTAATTATTATTTTATTTATTTTTAATTATATTTTCAATTATTTTAATTTCTCATTATTATTTATTTTTAATTATTTTGAATGTACTATTATTATTATTATTTAATTTTATATTTTATTTTAATTATATTTTAATTATTTTGAATTTATTATTATTATTTTATTTCTTTTTAATTATATTTTTAATTTATTATTATCATTTTTATTTATTTTTAATTATATTTTCAATTATTTATTATTATTATTATTATTTTAATTATATTTTTAATTATTTTGAATTAATTATTATTTTATTTAACAATTTTTAAATTATTAATATCATTATTATCTGTATTACCTGCCTATCTTTATCCGTTTAAGAAGGAATAAACAACAAACAACAAACAACTAAGCTTCCCAGAATTCCATAGCATTCAGCCATGGTACTTTAAAGTGGTGTCAAACCGGATTATTTCTGCAATGTGGACACAATTACAGTCCAAATAAACAAAACAGAACTGCCTTTGTTTCCCCAATGTTTTCCCTAAAGAGCACCTGGTTGAGTTCACTTTCAGCAAGAAATGGGGGGGTTAAAGACAGGGGCAGGCTTCACAAAGTTTATCCTTGCCCCCCTTTTCCAAGAGACTTGGAACATTCCAAGAAAGTTGGAGGCTTAAACCATCTCTTCACAAAAGGGGAGGAGACGCAGGTGGTTTCTCCCCCTAGGAAGCATTCCCTATTACTAAGTATTGCCTTAGAGGTCGGCGTTTCCCCCTCCACTTGGGAAGGAGTTGGTACTTTCCATCCTTGGGCGAGGCTCTGCGCACCTGAAGCGCCCGCAGTTCGGAGCAAACTTAGGAAGCAGTTCAGTGAAGCTGCTTCTCGACGAAAGAGTCCACCGAGGGGCAAAGAGGGGGGTCCTAAGAGGGGGCTTCTCTCCCACCCGCTTTTTCCCTCTGAAGCGGTGGACATGGAGCCTCGGAGAACCCCTGTGCTGCTGTGGCTGTTGGTTGGCGCCTGGGTCTTAGGTAAGAAACTTGGTATAGACCACTCTTGTTCTGAAGCGCGGGCAGCGCAGCCTCCTCTCCTTTAGCCCCTCCCGCCCTCCTCTGAGCCGAACGTTCTGAGGGTCCCTCGCTTCTTCTAAGGGGGCTTTCAATGCTGGACGCTGATTGGCTGAGACGCGCCTTGCCCCTGCGCGCCTTCTTCGGCGACCCCATTTTTTTTGTTCGGTCGGACTTTCCCTCACTTAGAGGAAACATCATTCCATTTCCTAGAGTTGGTCTCATAGGAGGCACACCTGTCCCCGAGGGGGAGCTCCTTGGGCTGCCAAAGCGCGCCTTGTTATCATCATATGGGTGCACCTATACACTTGTCCCTCCATGTTGGCTAGGGTTAGGGGCACAAGGCCCCCCTGAATGTGGAAAAACCCCAGATAACAAAAACACCACGTTTTTACCTGAGAGGACACCTCTCTAGGAATCTCTAGGTCCTCCAGGGCAACTCTATGGTCAATGTCCAACAGACACTGACCATAGAGTTGCAATGGAGGAGCTACAAAGGCCTCTCTAGGTCCTCCAGGGCAACTCTATGGTCAACGTCTGACAGATATTGAGCATAGAGTTATGCTGGAAGACCTACAGATGCCTATTGGAGTGTCCTCTCTAGGAATCTCAAGACCTTTCAGTGCAACTCTGGTTAAAGTTGACCATAGAGTTGCACTGGAGGACCTAGATATTCCTAGAGAGAACATACTAATAAAATCTGTGAATAGGACATGGTTTCCAGACCCTTTAGTCGGAAAAATCAACCCTTCTTCTGTTTCTGCTTGCTTTCTATGTGAGTTGTGTGCCTTCAAGTCATTTCTGACTTATGGCGACACTAAGGCAACACTATCATAGGGGTTTCTTGGAGGGGGGTTGCCGTTGCCATCCTCTGAGGATGAGAGAGCGTGACTTGCCCATTGTCACCTTGTAGGTTTCATGGACGAGTAGGGATTCGAACCCTGGTCTCCAGAGTCCCAATCTAACACTCGAACCACTATGCCACTCAGACTCTCAAAACCATACCAATAAAACAGTGCAAATGACCCAGATCAGAGACTCTTGACTTTCTTGTTGTCTGCTTTCCAGTCACGGTGACTCTAAGGCAACCTATCATGGGGTTTTCTTGGCCAGTTTCTTCAGAGGAGTTTTGCCATTGCCTTCCCCTGAGGCTGAGTGAGTGTGACTTGCCCAGAGTCACCCAGTGGGGTTCATGGCCGAGTCAGGATTCGAACCTTGGTCTTCAGAGTCATTGTCCAACACTCAAACCAGAATGCCACACTGGCTTTCTAACTCTATAAAGGGACATGGGCTGTGGGTGAGGGAAGCTGCTGACTGCCAGAGGATATGCTACAAGAGGGGCACTGTGGATTTTTGTAAGCCCTTACTACTCCCATAATATCAGGATGAGGGGAGTTGCAGTCCAGTACACCTGCTGGGTGACATTGGGCAGGTCAAATGCTTTCAGCCTCTGGGGAAGGCAGTGGCAAACCTCTGAACAAATCTTGCCAAGAAAACCCCCATTATAGGGCTGCTGTAAGGCAGAAACTACTTGAAGGTGCACAACAACAACAACAACAATTACTTAGAGGACATTTGTTTGGCTAAAGCTGTTGTAAGGTTTCTCTAGCTGGAAGTTTCTCCATTACATAAAAATGTCCAAACCGTGGTTAAAATCTTACTCTTTTGCTTCCCCCCAATCCTGTTTTCTGCTTGTTTTGGGCAGGATTCTTGGAGTGCCTTGCTGTGTGGTTTGACTTGTTCCTTAATTCTCCACTTCCTACTGGAAGTGCCTTGCTCTTTCTTTCTTAGGCACCTCCTAATCTTGCTTTCCAGCTTGTTTTATAGAATAATGTGCTGCATTGTAGTTGAGAAACAGTTGCACAGCATGAAGTGCACTATCTGCTGGCCAAGATCAGTTTGGAAGCACTTTCTTCCTCTTCAGCTGCCTTTGCCTGTCTAGCCACATCTTTTCACCAGGCCAAGGAGTGACCATGCTTCATGGCTGGCCACTGAACCTGCCATTACTTTCCCCCCTTCTTCTGGGATATACAATCTTGCTTCCTCCCAGCCCCTCTTGATGATTTAGACTGGCTTCCTTCTCTCCAGTGAAGCATCCTACATCAGATCAAGTCTTTGGTCCGAAACACTCTGTAGACAGAATCCACTTTGAGACTGCTTTAACTGCTCTGGCTCAGTGTTGGGGAATCCTGGGAACTGTAGTTTGCTCTGGCACCAGACCTCTCTGTCAGAGAAGGCTAAACTACAAAACTACAGTCCTCAGAGTTCCCTAGCATTGAGCCAGGGCAGTTAAAGTGGTCTCAAACTGGATTATTTCTGCAGTGTGTTTTGGATCTTTGTCGCTCTGTCTCCTAGTTACAGCCCCAAGATCTCTCCTGTAGTTCTTGACTCCTCTTATATGCCAGGAAACATGGCAGCTAGAGATACTTCTAGCCTCCTGCCCACATTGATGGAAATGGTTCCTGATAGAAACCAACAGAATATTGTTTTGGGGCAATCAACTTAGATTAAAAGTTATTGCTGATAAACGGACGAAGAGGTTATGGCTGGGAGAAATCATGGCTGGCTCAATTCTCCAAGTGTCAAGATATTTAAATGACCGGGGATGATGTTTAGGTTGGTTCTTAGCAATGCTGTCTACCTTTGGTGAAAGGACTGTGTTTTAAAGCTGCTTTCTCCCAACCAGATAGGTTTCACTGTAACTCCCATTGTCCCCAACCAGCAGGACATGCTGCTAGGATGATAGAAATTCTAGTCGAACGCATCTGAACTGTGTCTCAGACAAGACTGCTCTGTGGGATGGAAGATACAGTAGTAATCTTCACCTTGAGACCACAGAACCAACTTCTATGCACCATCCAGGATCTGGGAATATTTGTGTCATGGAACCAGTAACAGTTTACCAGCAATAGCTATTAAGTTGTTCCAGAATTTGAGGAATGAAGTCAATTGCAAGGGCTCCAAAATGACATTCTGTTGGTGTTTTTATATCTGTTGTTATACTCCATTTTGCAGTATTGGCCAGGCGGTATCTTGATACAGGGTGTGTTGTCTGTATGCTACCATGCTCCTCCAAAGTAAACACACAGCTCACAAATGAAAATGGTTGTCGCTGAAGCCCTAACCTTTGCCTGCAGTTCCAGTTTCATGACCTCTGGGGAAGGCTGGTTCTTCCGCAGCAAATGATGGGAGTGTTTGGGCCCCGTGTGGCACACTTCCTTGTGTTTCTGCTTGAAGCCCAAGCTCCAGGTGTTCCTGACTATGGGGAACTTGAATGATTTTTTCTCCCCGGAAGGGTGATGTCTGATTCTGGCCGTGACACATGTCTGCCGAAACTCCCAGTCCTTTGTGGGAGGAAACTGATCTCCGTACCAGCCCCTTTTCAAACTGGAATGAAACCACAGGAACAAATAAAAGGAGTCAGGAAGAATGTTGATGCAAGCAGTGAACAAGGGGCTTGTTTTGTTTCAGTGAGTTTGACTGAAAATTCTTGTCTTGTTAACTCACGTAAAGTTATAAAAGCAGGAAGAGTTCCTTGTTGTATTAAATAAACTATTTCTCAATGCAGAAGGGTGGGCAGCACTACTGGAATCTGAGGCCTGTTACAGACTGCCAAAATAAAGCTGCTTCAGGTCTCTTTGGAGGCATGCTGTTTAAATGATGCATGCACCCTAAGAATCCGGAAACTGCACCAAAGCTGCCCTCCAGTGCTTAGGAATGGAGTGTGGCTTTGGCGCAACCTCCGGACTCTTAGGACCCATGCATCATTTAAACAGCATACCTCCAAAGAGACCCGAAGCAGCTTTATTTTGGCAGTCTGTAACAGGCCTGAGTTTCTTCCCTTTTCATTTGCCTACATCAAGGATGGACAATCGCAAACATGGACGGGGCTATTTTCCTTTCTGTTCTTGTCCAGCCGCCTGCAGCAACCTGTTTCAACACACCTGAAGGACATGATGTCACTTCTGGCTGACGTTTGAACCATTAAAACCCAGTTTTGTCTTTTTGGGGGAAGCGGGAGGGTTTTGAAAAACCTGTTGCCGTTTTAGTTGGGAGATCTGGGGCGGTTTGGGAAAATCACTCCAAAATCAGTAAAGAAAATTGTGTGGGATATTGGGGAGGGGGTCTCAGGGGCTGCATTTAGGGATCCCAAAGGCTGCACTTTGCTAACCCTTGCCCTGCCTCCTGTCTTGTTTATGAACTTGAAATAAACCATCATTGGGGATGTGAACAATTTAAGACATCCTTGTTTTTAGCAATTTCTCTGTCAGTTACAGAAAGTGAGGAGTTCATGAATTCATGGCCAGGTAGAAGTATGACACATTACTTTGTCCCTCCGTCAACAATTAACCTGATTTTTTTGCTAGACACAAAGGAAGAAAGTCCCTTTCCCTGCAAGGCAGATGAAAATACAGAATCGGGATGGCTCACTTTCCGTTTTCTCCAGTACATTTGGTAGAAGAGGTTTTAAAAGAATTCAGTATGCTAAGAGGCTAGAAGTCTGTGGTTTTTGGCCACAGACTATTGGTATTTGGATGCCGACTGGGAGGAAGTTAAGCTCTATTCAGGCGGATTTGTAAGCAGGCAAACAAGGGAGTGGTCACAGTGATAAAAATCTTGAGATGACCAGGTGTAAGTGCTCTGCTAAATTGGAAACCCTGTGTCTTGTCAACATTTTGCTAAGATTTGTCAGTAGGCTATTTTCAGGGGTTTGGCTAATGAGTAGGAAAGATGCTGGGAAGGATGGGAAGGGTAAATCCTGGAGGAATATTCTAGATGGAGATAAGTGGCATTCAGGTTTAGCTTTGAGACTCAATACCTCTACCTTGTTTGACTATCTGCTTCCCGTCTTTAGATCCTGCCACCACAATGCAAGTCACAGTCCAGAATCCCTTCAATGTGGTCATCCTGTTTCAGCCAGTAACTCTGCAGTGTAACTACCAGACCTCATCTACTCAGCCACCTATCGTCTTGTGGAAGTACAGATCTTATTGTCGGAGCCGCCTGGCAGATGCTTTTAATCCCAGTGGCCAGGAGGCCCAGATCACGAACCAGCTGCAGCAGAACAACCCTGGATACAATCCCTATGTGGAGTGCCAGGACAGTTCCCGGACCGTACGAGTGGTGGCTACCAAACAAGGCAACTCAGTGACTCTTGGGGACTTCTACCAGGGCCGGCGCATCACCATAACCAATAGTAAGTGTGAGATGCCAGTGGCTGGTTCATCTGAAGTCTCAATTACATCTGTAAGCATCCACTGACTCAGTTTCTGAGAGCAAGATAGAGTATCATCTCTAGTATAACAGAGTGGGACTTTACAACTGTTGGCACTTTTTCATTAGCCACAGATGATTAGGTGCCAGTGGTCAAGAAAACTGGCTAATACATTTTATGGGCTTATGTTGGCTTGTTGCAAGACTGATCTAAAGCACTTGCCAGACCTAGCTGAAACTTAAGGCCATGCTATGTGTGGCTAACAATGAATGCTATGAAACATTATTCTTGCTCATAGAAAGTATGGTCTCTTCCATGCTATACTACTGTAACACTTTGATACCACTTTAACTGTGATGCCTTGTCCTGTGATATCTTGCATTTGTAGTTTGTTTGAGGCACTAGAGCTCTTTGGCACATAATTCTAAATACGTCATAAAACCACAAATCCCAGGCTTTCATAGAATGAAACCATAGCATTTGAAGTGGGATCGGAGTACAGTAATTGTGTAGTGTGAAAGAGACCTATGAGTGAATAACTTAAGTCTTGAAGTTGAAGGAGCACTGTTTAGGCTATTGCTGTCTTAAAGCAGTTTTGGCTTAATTGTGTAAGTTTTAATGGACTGAATGCACAATATGGTTTATGAATAAGATGATTTTCTCAAGTATAAAGAGTCCGTTTTTAAATGGTGCACATATGTATCATTAAAAGGACAAATCCTGAAAGAGGCATGGCCTTTTATGAGAGAGCAGGAAGATTGCATCTTTAAAAAAGATAGTTCTGCTTCTTGTGTGTCTTCAAATCATTTCCAAATTATGGCAGCGCTCGGATGAACCTGACATGAAGGTTTTCTTGACAAGATTTGTTCAGAGGGGTTTGCCTTCTGCTTACGAAACAACAAAACCAACCGATAAAATTGTTAGCCAAGCAACTGAATGACCAAAACACAGATGTATGTGGAAACACATGCTTTCCCAACATTTGGAAAGTTACTTCTAAAGAGAAAATCATTCTTGTTACTTGTCATGTTAGATGGAAAGTAGCCCACTGCCATACAGGATTGGAAAAGTAACTTATTCACATCACTTTGTGCAGAGCTTTTTCCTTTTACAGTTATTTTCCATGGTGGTGTCTGTCATGTGCCTTCAAGTTTTTCCAATGAGGCAAATCTTTTGGAGGCAAACCTTCTGGGAAAACCTTTGGGATTAATAAGAGAATGGCGTGAAACACTTAAACATTCTGTTAAATTGCCTTTCAAATCCCCTTGAAATCTGGAATGCAACTTGGGGGAAAGTCATCATATAAGTAAAATAAATTCACTCTTTGTATTATCAATATGTGTCCACTTTAAATTCTAAGTAATTACATTAGGCGAGACTTCTGGCTCAAATCAGAATGTATTCAGTTGGCAAGAGGGCAAGGCAAGGATGTTTTCTATCACCTATTGGTTCAACTGTTATGCAGAAAATATCATACAAAGAGCAGATTTAGGCTCAGAAGGAAGAGGAGTGGGGAGGAAGGATATATGGATGATACCCCACTACTAGTGGAAAACATCATGGACTTAGAACAATAACTAAGCAGGGTCAAAAAGAAAGTGCAAAGGAAAGAGGTATTCATCTGATTCCTGGATTGTTGTCTAGAGGAAGCAGACTGGCTAGGAAAGAACTGTAGCAAAGCTGAATTGCCAGACTGAAAAGTAGAAGAAAATTTGTATTTATTGATGCAAAGGCTTCTACCAGACGTATAATTTTAAACTGGATGGCTTAAAATTAAATTAATACATGCATCAGAGACAACTCTTCCAAAAATTCTTAGGAGATTTGTGTTGGAGAGTAAAAGGTGAATAATAATAAATCCAGACTTTAATTTAATGCTTGATTCTGCCCCCAAACACACTGTTTGACACAGGCCTGGCATGCTTATTAATGCTTAAATAAAAGTAGCCCAAAGTGAAGGGATAGTGTGAAGTACAGTCTTAACAGTATCTGAAGGTCTAGAGATGGTCTACTTCTCATGTGACAGTTGCTTGCAGTAGGCAACTTTTGTGCCTTGGAGATAGTAAACATTACGTTAGGTGGGAATCACATTTATTAAGGGGTACAGCTCCTTTCCTAGCGAAAACCAATTTCTTACTGCTGCAAGATAATCTGAGACATCATTTATATCATCAACTCTGATAACTAGTACCTGTTGCTTCAGCATTGTTGGTACATTGCATCAAATGCTATGCTAGCAAATTTGCATGAGCAAATTCCTTCTGCTTCACCCATAACTGCTTAAATGATGCTGTAAAAATGACAAACATTAAATTAGGGTGGCCAGAATTTACCTGGGGTCAAAATGGGCTGGGTTTGCTCATCTGGACTAATTATGTCTCATCTTGAGCTGTGTAAGCAGATGACAGAAGATCTTATGGTATTTAATAGCTTGAGGTACTCAAGTAATTGTTGCTCTGCCTGACCCACCCTGAAGCCTCAGGGCAAAAACATGAAGTCTAAACTCATTGGGAGAAAGAACTACTAAACAACTCTTTCCCTGCATTTTTCCTTTCATGTCTTGTTTAGCTTTATCCTCCTCACTTCACACCTCCATATTTGTTTTTCTTTTGGAAAGATAGAGGTTTATTCTACCTATTAACCAGGATCAGAAGGCTGTTTTTGGAAAGGTAGTGTGGAGAATGACCAGCCCATAAGTAGCTAACTAGTAACAATGAAGACTTGTACAAGTCAGTGGGGAAGTCCTTGGCAGGGTCACTGGGGCCTTACATTTTTCCTGTGTTTGATCAGAGAAGAGGAACTTTTCCTTCTTTAGCTGTTTTTGAGTTCACCTCCCAGAAGACCTAGTTGGCATGACCAATATCAACAAATCATAGTCTGAAATACAAGGTAGGCTACAGGCTACTCAAACCTACTCTGAAACACGCTCAACTCCTTCTGCATGACCTCTCCATCATCCTGATGTTCAAACCACTACACCATACTTATCAGCCACCAAATCAACACCCCTTTAAGGACTTGGTTAGCTCTGCTCATAGTGGCAACTTACTGGTGAATTGCAGTGTGGTGTCTCAGTAGGCTTCTTTGTCAGTTTCCATCTTAAATCCCCATGGAAAGATGTGGTGCTTTGCCTCTGCAGGAGCTTTGGTTTTTCTTGTGGTATTTCTCTCAAACAATGGGGCCTTCCTCCAATTGAAATATTCATGTTATCCTGCTGCATATTTAAGTTTTTAAAGTATAAAGATATAAGTATATAAAGTATATAAATATAAAAGAGGGGCATGGCTCCTCCCTAAACCTTTTTCTCAAAGCCATGAGAAGACTACAAGGCTTCCGGTTTTATTTTACTTACACAGACCTGTTACAGACTGCCAAAATAAAGCTGCTTCTGGTCTCTTTGGAGGTATGCTGTTTAAATGATGCATGCATCCTAAGAATCCGGGAGCTGCGCCAAAGCTGCACTCCAGTGCTTAGGAATGGAGTGTGGCTTTGGCACGACCTCCGGACTCTTAGGACCCAGGCATCATTAAAATAGCATACCTCCAAAGAGACTCAAAGCAGCTTTATTTTGGCAGTCTGTAACAGGCCAATGTAGCATTATCAAAAGGATGGAATTAATGGGACACATGGACAGATAACCGGGGTCTTGTGGGACTGAGGAGGGAGTAGGTGCAATGAAGTGTAGTACTTATTTCTTTGGCTGTTCTATCTAATATTCTACTGGTTCCTAATGTTTTCAGGCAAAACTGCCATAATAATTTCAGCTTTATTTTTCATATCTGTGAGGGTTTAAAATCTTTTATTCCTCTTCCTCATTGGAGAGGTTATTGGGTTGTTTTGAATCCTGTTTCAGTAGCCAAGGAGCTGAGTTGTGGTGTTATTGAATCCTTATTACTCTGTTTTAGTTTGAGTAGCCAAGGAGCTGAGTTGTGGTGCTACAGTACTTGGTGTCAGAGTAGCCTTTATACTATTGGCGAGGGATCTAAATCCTCATACTTCATGGGAAGGACCACATATCAAGTAGTGGAAATAGGGAGGAAAAAACCTTTCCTGAAAACTTTGACTGGACTTTTGCCCTGAGTGTCAAAGCAAATATTAGCCTGCACAGACGTCTGTTTATCCCCACAAGAACTTCTTCCTGCACTAGTCCCTCTCTTAGCTTGCCACTGGGTCTATAAGCTTTAACTCTGTGTGTAGGAGGAGGAGGATCATATGGCCTTCAGATGATGTGTAAGTTACAACAGCCCTGACTAGTATGGTCAATACTGAGAAATGTTTGGAGACAGAGCCCAACAACCTCTGCTACAATTGGTAGTCCACATCTCAATGTTGTGGATATTTATTTGGAAATGAGCTTTCCCTAAATTCAGTAGGTTCTCTTTCCAGGTAAGTGTTATTAGAATCACAGCCTTTGTCATTGGAGTAATTGTGGGGATCAGTTTTATTGGCAGCCACAATTTTTAATTGGTGAGAGGCTATGAGTAAAGGGTAGTCTGGTTTGTGAGCCTGTATTGGTCCTGGTGTGTTCCTTTAATGGGAAAAGGAAAGCACAGAACCTTTCCATGTAACAATATATGATAAAGGTAAAGGTTTCTCCTTAGACAAAGTTGTCAAGTCATGTCCAACTGTAGGAGGTGGTGCTCATCTCCGTTACTAAGCCAAAGAACCAGCGTTGTCAAAGACAACTCCGTGGCCACTTGCCCAGTATGACTGCACAGAACGCTGTTACCTTCCCACCGAAGTGGCACCTATTTATCCACTTGCACTTTTACATGCTTTCAAACTGCTAGGTTGGCAGAAGCTGGCATTAGTGACAGGAGGTCACCCCATCATGCAGCATTTCGGCCTCAGTCTGCTGGCCTGTCGATTTTGCAATTGTCAGAGTCAGCATCTTTAACTGCTGAGCCACTGAGTCCTACATTGTATGATAGCTTTCACGAAACTGCACATCATGCCTGTGGTTTTCAAGAGCTCAAAAGATGTTGGTGTTCAGTGTCTAGATACATTTTAAAAAGCAAATATATTTACTTGATGAAAAATAGGTGACTAACAATTGGTTGTCATCCCTCCTGGTTTCTCTTGATACCATGAATAACATGCCACAATTTCTCATAATGTTCATTGATTTCCAGAACAGGGGCAAGCTAGCAGCACTATGTAAAATAGTCTTTCATGGTCTGTTGGGGGTTGTAACATGGGAAGCTGCACTTCGACGAGCAAAAGCCTTGGGAAGACTAGACTAAAATACATGGGTGAGAAACCTGTGCCCCTCCAGATGTTGTTGGACTGCAGCTCAGATCTTCCCTGGCTATTGGCCATTCTGGCTTTGGAGTCTAGCACCATTTGGAAAACTCTGGGTGTATTACTCTTTCTATAACAACTAGGGGAAGAATTCTGTTGTGTTAAGAACAATATGAAGGTTTCCCTTGCTAAGAATAAAGCGATACAAGTTTATTTGCAGAACTGTAAATTAAAGGAAGAGTGAGGAGGATTTTGTGTGGCAGATATAGACCATGCATCCAATGTTTTAGGATTTTTTTTCACATCTTTATTTTTGCTTTTCCTGCCATTCTCTTCTAGATGCTGACCTCAGCATAGAACAAACAGCTTGGGGAGACAGTGGGGTGTACTACTGCACAGTGACCTCCTCCCAAGATTTGCAAGGCAACAATGAAGCCTACGCTGAGCTCATTGTATTGGGTAAGTCACAAGACTCCTACTGCACACTTAAGAGCTCAGGTCAGGGGAATATAATTGCATGCTTGGGGAGACTTGGTAGGAAAAGATGCTCTCATACAAGTTTAGCAGGGCCTACTATGTCATTTCTCAGAATTGAATGAATCCAGCTAGTTAATTTGCTCTACCAAACTGGTGCTTATTCATTATTGCTTCCCAAGTTCCACTTGCTCAGAGGAAGAAAATGAGTTTTGATTTAGCCAGAATGGGAGGAATTGGTAGCGTACTCTTCATATTGCAGGTGAGAGAAAGCTTTTTCAATGGCTCACAAAACTTTCTTGAATTAATTGGAAGGAGGCTGGGCTAGATCCTTTCTTCATGGCCTGTACATTTTCCTGACTGAGGATTTATTTTGTGAATATAGTGTTGAATATGTGAGCATTCAGAATTGTAATTTCCTCCCACTTGCGACCTGAACTGGTCCAGTCCATTTTGTTACCCTGATCAGGGATGGTGGGACTTCAGGCTTGCTAGATGCATTTGCTTTTTTGTTAGAATGCTGAATTCCACTAAGTATAAAATCATGGTTCAGGGTAAGGTGTACGCACACAGAGTTAAGAAACTGGGTATTTCTCAGCCCATTCTCAGTTTGTTTTAGTACCAGAACTGAGCTTGCACTCTTGTCTCATGCAAATCCACTACAGTTTTCAGCATACTTTTCTCTGTTTCAGCAATCTAATTTGACAGGGTCAGGGCACTTTTTATTTTATTGTTGTTAAATGAAAAGGAGTTGGAGCCCTTTGCCAATCTGTTGCCCACTCCTGCCTTAGCACTCTACTATCTCATTCTTCTGGGCATAGATAGATTTATCTTGAGAGCCAAATAAGCATGTGTATCATTGCTGAGACCTCAGCACTGTATTGCTCATTTAGTACCAGCTGCATCCATGCAGATCATTTTTACTTCTTGATTGCTAGCCATACTGCACCCATTGCTTTATGCCCAGGTTTTTATGGCTTGTGCCACCTTCCCCCACTCTGGGTTTATTCAAACCCACTCACCCATAGGTACATGTAAATATGCCATTTCCAGGTGTCTTCCTGGACTCCTGTTTTAGAAATTCAGAGTACTTCCACCATGTATCTGTTTGGTGGACAAAGCAAAACTCTCTGGACAGGAGCCAGGTGCAGGTTTGAGCTTTGTTTGCCATGTACACAGGACTCTTTCTTTGCAGGCTGTGTATGTGTGTGTGCACGCATGCGTGAGTGCATGTGCACAGTGTTGATATTGCAGTGGTAGAACCAGTTCTAAGTAGGGGTGAAAAGAATGATACCATGAAGTTTCATTTTTTTTAGGAACAATGTTAGATGCTTTGTTCTAGCTTGATCATAAGAATTGTGTCCTCTTTTAAATTGTGTTCTGCTTTTAAAAAATCTTGTTCTTGTGTGTTGTGACTTAAGTAAGCTTGCAAAAGATTTGTTTTGTAGAGTTTGATGGCCTTCCTGCTTGATTAGCCAAACTATAGAAGGCACTCAAATCTTGTATGCTTCAGAGCTTGGAAGAGTTACTTTTGGACTACAACTCAGAAGCCCCCAGAAAGAGGCAGCTTCATTTTTTGCTCAACACTCTTCCCCTTCCAGCTTTTAAATCCATACTGTAGGTTTGATTCCATGAAGTATTCTCAGCACACTTTGCAAGGTTTTCTTTTCTTTTTGCATATATAAGACATTTGTTGAATTTTGTATAGGACACTATGTGCTTTCATAGAACACATACCCCAAAATCCACAAGTTGTGGGAAGGAATGGATAAATTTGTCTCTTTTAGTTTCAGCCATTTGGGATTGAAGAAAATGGAGGTTTAGGGATTGTGGTCACTATTACATTTGAAGATCCAGCTTGTGCATTTCATTTTGGTCATTGGTTTAAGCAGGCTTCTGCACACAAATTTGGAGGAGCTAAAAACAGAATATGGAAATGGCTTTTTAAAAAAGGACTCAATTGCTTTATGGAGGAGGAGGAGAAGTCTATTCATGGCTGTAACTAACTTCTACGTTCAGAGGAAACATTAATTTTATCTGTATAGTAAAGACAACATCCAGTGGAGTACTACAGGCTTCATATCTTGCTTGTGAGCCTAAGAGCAATTGGATCAAACCAAAGGCCTATCTGGAATTCTTTTCATAGCGTAGCCAACAAGTTGCTTGTGGAAAGCCCACAAACAGAACATGAGTACAAAAGTGACCTCCATCCCAATCACATTTACCAGTGATTGATATACACACTGACTTTGATACTGGAAGCAGGAGAGTTTGGATTGAGCCAGAGTTGGGCAACCAAGCTATTTGGGGCCCAAAAATGTGCAGAGACAAAAAAATAACCTTAAAATGAATAACTGTGGTTCATTAAGACTTCTAAAGAATGAGTCTCTATTTTAGGCCTGATTTTTAGGAGGCTAAGGGGGTTGCAATGGATCTGTTAGTGGGCCACATATGGCTCATAGGCTGTACACTTCCTACCCCTGGGCTAGGTAGACAACTGATGTGATCCGGTTAGGCTCCTAAACCACTGGCTGGTGCTTTCTGACTTGCAGGTCCTGGCTGGTGTTTCCTGACTTCTCTTCATACCTGTGATCTGATTCCTTCCCCTTGCTGTTATATATTGTTGATATCAACATTCCTCTGGAGGATTTTAGGAGTTCCTGTCACTAGAGGGAGCAGAGAAGGCAGGCATGTAGCTATCTTAGGGCAGCTTGTTTATGCAGTACCCTTCTCTTGAGCCTCTGTTCCAAGTTGGCTAGTATAAGGAAACAGTTTCCTTTCCTGATAGCAGGATCTCCGTGAAACTCTTATCTGCTTTCTGCCAGTTCCTGTCCTTTTTGTTTCTTTCCTTCTTCTGCCAGAAACCAGATGCCCCCCTCTGTGCTACAGACTGCAATGAATGGATGTGCCTGGCTGTGCCAGGACTAATTGTTCTGAAAAATGTCAGCTGCTTAAGGGGGAAGGAAATATACTTATAAACATTCAGCTCCATAGGGTGCACCTACGTGTGTGAGTGAGTGAGAGAGAGGCACTCCCATCAATGGCATACACAGGCAGAAGAAATGTTGCTCCTTATCTCTGTATCTTCTCTGCCATCTTAATTTGGCTTTGGTTAAGGCAGATTAACACTTGCTTGTAGAAATTATGGCTTGTGTGCATGTGAGCAACTCTGCACAGATTAACTGTTGCAAGCAGAACTTCTGCTGCTGCTGTGTCTCTCTTTCAACTTGATGGTTCTGTATGCAGCCAGTTTACGCTGCATCTCCATGTTATGAATCAGGCTTAAAACATGAGAGAGATCATGTAAATATTGTGATTGGATACTGCTATGACGGAACATGAAGGCTGGCTGGGTGAGAGACTGGGAGGACTATATGCTAGAGTAGGAATTAAGTCATATGGTTGCTGAGTAAGTGGTCACCATTGTTAAAGTTGGATGGGAATTGTCTAGGTGTTGCTGGAGCCAGTGGCAAGGAATCCTGGGAGTTGTAGTTCAACAACAGTAGAGCTGCAAGATCTCTCCCCCCCCCCCCAGTTAATTCGGGTGAGGTATTTGCAGAGGCCTTGGACTGGGACTGCAAATGCTATATTGAATTCATGCATAAGAGATTTCAGTGTTAATGAGCTTGAGAAACCGGAATTGGGACTGAGGGCCAAAACACACTGCAGAACTAATCCAGTTTGAGACTGCTTTAACTGACCTGGCTTAGTGCTAGGGAATTCTGGGAACTGTGGTTTGTTGTGACACCAGAACTCTCTGACAGAGAAAGCTAAATGTCTCACAAAACTACAGTTCCCAGAATTTCCTAGCATTGAGCCAGGGCAGTTAAAGTGGTGTCAAATTGGATTATTTCTGCGGTGTATTTTGGCCTCAGGTCATGTTGAAATCTTAAGCATGTTTGTATGTGTGCCTTCAAGTTGCCTGTCGATATATGGCAGCCCAATGAATTTAAAGGAATACTTAGAAGTGGTTTTGCCAATTTTCTCCTCAGAAATAAAGCCTTCCGCGCCTAATATTGATGGTTTCCCATCCAAGTACTAACCAGTAACTGGCCCTGCTTAGCTTCCAAGATCAGACAGGATCTGGTGCCTGTTTACTCCTGTTATATTCAGTGTAAGAGAGACTCACTGCGTGTGTGTGTACATTTATTTATATGGGTGATGATGGGGAGATAAAGTCCTTGTCTTTCAGTTTCTTTTGAGGGATCCTTTCCATCAGTTGAACCTCCTTGCTTTATTGTGCTGTTTGCCTTTTGGCTTTGGCCAAAGCAAGAAATGCAAAGGAGGAATACTGGGATTTGTTAAGCACACTTGCAAAATTCCATAAGAGTTACTAGCCTGTAGTATTGCTAGTATAACTGTCTGTACCTCTGTTAGTACCCCATCTTTTTTATAAAAAATGTTAGGTCTTTACTGAAAACAGATAAAAAGCAGGTAAAAAACGAACCTCAAGTGGTGAGTGGAGAAGAGAACTGGGATGCTGCCAAAGCAATAGCAACAAAAAACAGCTAAGTAGAGAAAAGGAGGTGAAGAAACCTAGAACGCTGTGTGGGTAGGCAAATAAAAGAAGGGGAAGACATAGCCAAACTGCACAGAAACTGGGATTATGCATGCATTGTTGCTCAGAAGCAGAAGGGACCTGATTTCATACGGCATCTTGCCTAGTTACCTCAAGATCTTCACTTGCTGCATTGCTTTCATTGAGGCATCTTCTGTCTTTACTGGGACGCCACTAAGTTGACTGAAACCAAACCACTCACTGATATTTGCTCCTGGCCCTTGAGGGCAGCCAGCTGTATTTAGTAACTTTTTTTCCCTGTGTTTTTTCTGTTCTGTAGGCAAATCCTCCGGTGTCTCAGAGCTTTTGCCAGGCTTTCAGATAGGGCATATGGAAGGTACTGGCATTGCTTCTTCTTCTTCCATTCTCTCTTTCCGGGGAGGAGGTGGGCTGGGAGGCATTGGGAATTATTCTTGTGCTTTAATACTTCCTATCTTTGCATCTCTCAAGGACAGAAGTAGGAGTGTTTTGGCTTGGAAATGATTCCAAAATGCCTTTCTTTCTGTCTCCCTCTTGAGAGCTTCTTCTGTTATTTTGCTGTCATTGCAACAGACTCTAACCTTTCCAGATCTGTCCCCCAAACAGTCCAAATAGCACTTCTGCAAGATGTAAGAAAGGGTCCATTGTGCCTGTTGGGTTTAATTGCAGTAACTGTCTGCTTCAGGGTGCTGAAAGCCTCTGGCTAAATTGGTAACATAAGTTGTAGTCTCCTAAACACATCATATATTTTTTTTTGGGGGGGGAGATGTATACTTAAAAAACAAAAATGGCCAGCCAGTATGTCACACAGATACATGTATTAAGAAACTGCAATTGGTGTGCAGCTCCCTCCTGAATGTACAGTGCACCCACGTCATACGTGGATGCACTATACGTGGCTTTCAGTATATGCTGAAAGCCGCATGCGGGGCGCAAGGGGCAGTGCATCCCATTAGGACAGTGGTTCTCAACCTTCCTAATGCCACAACCCTTTAATACAGTTCCTCATGTTGGGGTGACCCCCAACCATAAAATTATTTTCATTGCAGTATGCAAATACGTGTTTTCTGATGGTCTTAGGTGACCCCTGTGAAAGGGTCGTTTGATCCCCAAAGGGGTCCCGACCCACAGGTTGGGAACCATTGCATTAGGAGTAATGGGACGTGTACCTATGGCGCCGCCACACCATGCACTAACTCCATTACTTTCAATGGGGCTCCAGCATACGCGTTTTTTTATGGGGTGGTCCGGAATGGATCCCCTGCGTAAAAAAAGGGCTCACTGTACATTCCACAGTAGACTAGGGTTTGTAACACATTTGTGTGTTTTTCAAAAAGCTGCACTGGTAAGCAGCCATCATATGTTCTTCTTCTGTGTTTAAAAGAAAGAGGTTGTGCCAGTTAAAGTACTGTACAGATATCACCTCACTTGATGCTATGGCTTGAAGAACAAGGGTCCCCAGGCTTGGTTTGTTGGGGCCTGTTTTAGAGACGTTTTTTCCTGTTCAAAGAGCCAATGTTGTGTAGTGGTTAGAGTGCGGGACTTGGAAATCCAGATTGTAGTCCTCCACTCAACCATAAGATTGCTGAGTATGCCTGGGCCTTTATCTTAGCCTTCCTACAGTTGCTATGATAGTAAAAGCGTAGTAGAAAGACAAATTATAAATATAATTAATCAATAAAGCTCTTTGAGTCTCCAAAGGGGTGAAAAACAAGCTAATGGGGCAAAGCATGAACCAATCTGGAACAGGCTATATCCAATATAGGGTATAAAACAAGAAAAAGGACCAAGCAAATATTTAAAAAGCAGGTAATGAGAAATAGTTATCAAGCACTGTGTTAAAAACCACACAGGAGGAAACAAAATTGAAGATGTCAATCTTTCTCCTGGCCATGTGGCAACTGGGAGATTGTCAAGGATACTGTGTGGCTGTGGCCTCATAAAGGATGGAGACATACTCAGTTGCAAAGGAATTATCTTATTGTGTTTCAAATGGATGTTAAATTTCCTGGACTTTGAGACTCTCCCAGTTGCCACATGGCCAGGAGGAGGAGGTGCCCGCCTGCAAGAGATACCCCTCCTTACCATCTGAACCAAGAACAAAAACAGCAAAATGCAGGCCTATGACTAACATCTTCAATTTTTTATCCTGTATGGTTTTTAACACCTTGTCTGTGGAAGACGCCAGTGGAGCTTCAAAAGCTTGCAACATGTGTATTGTGCATTTTGGTTGACGCAACCAAAGTATCATTGTTTGATGGATTTTTGATGTTATTGGATCTGTTTTCTTTAGGTTTAGTTTAATATTAATACAGGAGTTCTGGGAGGGACTTTGCCTTCCCAGAGCCATCTTGGTGCAGTGCAAGGAACTAATGCAAGATGCAGGCTTGATGCTGTGGATAGGGATGGGGACAATTAATGGATTCAATAAGAATGTATTCTTTGGGATGCAAGGACATGGAAGCATCTGTTGATACTATGCCAGGATTTGCTGGCACTAAAATTACCAGATCTTGGACCATCAGAAGCTTGGTGAGGAGAGGCTGGCATCTTCAATTTGTCCAGAATGTCCAAGTGCCTTAAGATAGGTTTCTTTTAATCACAGTGTTTAGGGCAGGGGTGAGCAAACTGTGGCCCTGGAGATGCATGCGGCCCTAGTGATGATTTTGTGGCCCTTAGCGCCCCCAGGATCGCCAGACAGCTTTTTCTGGCCAAAAGGGGAGATGAATTGTTGCTTCTGGAAGCCTCCAGGTTCAACAATTTATCTTTTAAATAGGTTGCATGGTGTACCTGTATGGTTTGATTTTTTAAAAAAGAAATACCCATTTTTGAGAACTAGAAGTATACTTCCAGCTGCTTTGGATTTCCTTTTTGCTGTTGTTTTTTTATTATTCTGGAGTCTATATAGCCCCTAGAGTGTCCTGGGGCATAAAAACGGCCCTCAGGCTTGCCTGATTTGCCCATCCCTGGTTTAGGACCTGTGATGTTACAAACAGGGATTCTTTCTCTTAACTGTAGTTTGTTGGCTCTTTGTAGAAGTTGCAAAGCTGGCCCAAACCTATTTTATCTCAATGGGATTTGAGTCATTGTCTTTGTCTCAAAGGGTCTGTTCCTTCCCACTTTTTCCTCCCAGACTGGCTTTTTGTCGTCTTGGTGGTACTAGGGTTCTTTCTGGTCTTACTGCTCTTCGGGATCTGCTGGTGCCAGTGCTGCCCTCACACATGCTGCTGCTATGTCCGATGCCCCTGCTGCCCAGAGAAGTGCTGCTGCCCTGAAGCATGTAAGCATCACGAGTCTTGATCATCATATGTAAAAAGTGCATTGATACATGTTGCACATATATGTTTTCATAAATAATTGTTCAAGTTTATTCTGATTTTTTGAAATTTAGCCTAAGAGCACACTGAGTATCTAGTTAAGAATTCTTGCTCATATCAGTATATACTCTTACCTAACACAGCTTTCTCTCTCTTCCCTAAGTGTATGTTGCAGGAAAAGCTGCAACTGCTGGAGTCCCCAGTGTTTATGCACCCAGCATCTATGCATCCAGCAACCAGTTGAAGCCAGGCCCTCCAGCCACTATGATCCCCATGGGCCCAGTGTCTCCCATGTACAATGGTTATGGAGTGGATTATGACAGGGCCAGCTCAGGTAAGTGGCTTCTCTGACCAGGTTCAGGCTGTTGTAGAACTAGTTCTCCACAGGTTTAATTTGACAATTCTAAAAAACTTTATGATAGCCAAGCATCCATTCCCTTGAGCTCTTGTTGACACATTTCTGTGTCTTGTAAGAGAGCAATCATCCCCCAAATTCTCCTTTAGGTCTTTGAACAGCTACTGTTTTGCTGAGCACAGTGATAAGCACATTTGATCAACTGAAACCAGTTAGTGAAGGTATGCATAAGGAGGGCAGGAATTATCTTTCATTGGATGTCTTAAAATAGGGGCTGTGCAGCCATCTGTTGTGAATGCCCTAGCTTAGGATTTCCTGCATTGAACATGAGCACTAAATGGCTTATAAGACCTTCTCCACCTTTTTCATTTTGTGTTATACATTAGCCTCTAAGGTTGTCTTATAACAAGCTTAGTGAACAGTGTAGAACTCTGGGCTTCAGAGCTGCATGTACATCATGAAGGTGCTGGTGAATTTCTATGTTCCAGGAGTATAAGATTGTGCAAAACATTTTTACTAGTTATATGCTGCCTTTTTGTCTGCTAAGCTTCAAGTGATATATATAGTTCTTTTCATCCACCATCTTTATCCTCACAACATCCCTATGAAGTAGATCAGGCTCAGGGAGATGGACTAGCTCAAGGACACCTATCTAGGTTAATGGCTCACTGGCAATGTAAATCTGGCAATGCAAATATCCAGTTTAACTCTGTAATCACTGTTGTTTGTCTCCCAAACAAAGTGGAATGCCATCCCTCTAACTCCTTGCTGCCTGTTTATTGTCTTGCAGTTGGTGGAAACAGTTCACAGGTGCCCCTACTGAGGGATACTGATAGTGCTGGTAAGAAGCACATGTATTGCATATATAAATTCATAGAGTAAACAGTCTGTATGATGGCTTTGGCTGATCTGACATGCTTGGGTGTGAGGAAGCTTTTCATATTGATTATTCATCTTTGGGCTCACTGGAAGAAGTATGTGAACAGATCATGCAGTTATTTTGGCTGATCACATTGCATTACCTTAACTGATCACATCACCAGACTTTTGGTTGAACCTGCCATTTACCTTTAACCAAAAAAACCGGATGCTTTGAAGGGGGAAAAGTTAAAGATTATTGCTTCCCTCTGCTGGATCAAAACAGAATTGCTTGCTTATTTGCTTTCTAAATTTAGAGCATGGACTGCCTCTATTGTGTCTGTGGATGTACCTTCACATTATCTGCGCACTTACGGTGACCCTCTGCATTTTATAGCATTTTCTTAGGCAAGGGATATTCAATGATGGTTTTGCCAGTTCCCTCCTCTGAAATATATGAATATGGTATTCATTGGTAGTCTCACCATATCAGTATATATTTATTTTAATCTATTTTATTCTACCTTTGCATCCTTGTGGGTATGCAAGGCATACAGTATAGTGGTCTAAAATAAGCAACAACAACAAAGAATTAGAGAGGAGACCTATTTGGCGTCAGTGAAGCTAAAGTAGACAGCATGACAGAAAAAATGACATATAAAACTAACCGGACAGATTTAAAATCACCTGCCAGAATGGATGTGTCTGGATTAAAGTGGAAAAAGAACATTGAAGATAACACCAGACAAATATCCTGGGGCAGAGAGGTTCATACTTTTGTTGTACTTCCTTTTTGCCTATTAAGCTGCATATCCTAAATGCAGTTCTTGCCCCTGTACTGGTTGCTGTCTCAGTGCCCCAGAGATTTGGAAAACACTATAGAATTTGAGTTTAATCAAGCATGGGCTAGAAGAACTGGTATTTTGCAGTATTTTGTCTTACTATATTAGGAGGTGTAGCTTTGTCCATAACATGAAGACCTTTGGGTCCCCCACATATTTTGGATGGTAACTCCCATCAGTCCTCCCAGCTTGGCCAGTGTTAAGGAATTATGGGAGTTCTGGTCCAAAACATTTGAAGGAAAGTAGGTTCCATCACTGGGAGAGGAAAAGTAGGCCCTCTGTCCTAAAGCCTCCTCCTGATGTCTCTCCTCCAGCTGTGCGCAGTGGTTACCGCATTCAAGCCAACCAACAGGATGACTCCATGCGAGTGCTCTACTACATGGAGAAGGAGCTGGCCAACTTTGACCCCACCCGCCCAGGCCAACCTAATGGGAGGCTTGAGAAAGGTATTTGGGCTGGGTCCCTCTACTTTTACATGCATAAACAAATCTGTGGACTCCATGAGCATGGCCCTTGTGACAGTTGCTTATCAGGAGACCATGCCTCTCTAGTAGCCTCCCTGTTTGCTTTAGAATAGTGCTCTCAGTTACTGGGACAGGAGCTATTGACCTTCTCATGGTTTTGTTTTGCAGCCTCTGTGATGAGTGAGCTGAGCTCTCTTCATGAAGATGATCGGCGCTATGAATTGCGACAGGGATTGGGGCGCCTGCGAGGCCAGGCCATGTCTCCCATTAGCGATGTGGAGGAGGAGAGCGTACGGAGCAGTGAGAACCGACGCTTGCTACCACCTGCTCAACGTGACTACTATGAAGACTCCCCAGTGCGGGGCTATGGTCGACGTCCACGCTCCCGCTCGATGGATGCTCTTGATGATTTGGACCGGGATCCTTACCCGGCTCGGCCTAGGAGCCGAGGCCGCCGGGGTTCAGATGAGGAGTGGCATCACCGTGACTATTCTCCAGACTTGCACAATGATTATGCACGCCATGGTGGACGTCGGAGCCGAAGTAGGGATGACTTGCGGGACCTGGAGCGCTCCCACTATGATGACCATCTCCTGGAGGAAGCACTGCGGAGAAAGCAGCGGATGGGCAGCCGGGAGGATCTGGATCATTCAAGTGCCTCAAGTGGGAGATCTGGTAACAGGAAAAAACGAGAAGATAACAGCAGTGGCTTTCCTCCACCACCACCTCCTCCTCCATACACAGAGACTGAATCTGTGTCCTCCCGTGGCAAGAATGACCGCAAGATCCGGAAGGTGAGAATGGGCCAGAGAGGGAAGCACCTTGTGCCTGATGGTACTTCCTTGGTAGATTGGCATGAAATGTGATCTTTTAAGCACTGCTCAATTTAAATTTGTTCTCAATAGAAATGACTTGTGAGAAGTGGAGGACACGTGAGGACTTTAGGTAGTGCTGTGATTGTAGAAACTTATATGTCTTTTAAGAAAATTGAAATTATGGTTGAAAAATGAAGGGGGAGAAAAGAGGAATTTATTAGAAGGTTGCCTCAAATCCAAATTCATGATTAAAAAAAAATCCTTCTAAGAAAGAAAGAGATCAGGCTGATACTTTCTTTCCTTTATGAAGATTTGCGTAACACACTGAATTTATTGTAAATTTTCTGTAGGGTCTCTTAAGAGAGGCTAAAATTCAAGAGATGTTGAGAAAAAGCTTTCTGAGAATGGCCTCGGGAATACTAGAATGCCTTCCCCATGATGATCCTAAAAACATTTCAGGATGATAGTATTTGCATCTTAAGTATTGGCTGTTACATGGTGCTGCTTATTCCTGCCGATAACATTTGTGTTTTCATACTTCATGTTTTAAAAGCCTGGGGTTATAAATATATAAATGGGATATAAATGTCCAAAATGATACTAGTAACATTTCCTTTCTTTTCCCTCTACAGAATCATGATGTCAGCAGGGACAGTTTAGTGGTTTAACACATGCCACTTCTTGCCTTGCCATTGGTTGGATGACAGTGGCCTTGTCTTAGCCCTGCTTGGTTGGTTGGTATCCATTTTATTCATAATGACTCCTAAGGCAGAGCAAGCAGAGTTCCTTCAAGCATCATGGATGATGACAATGGGACAAGGCACCTGGATAACATCTGAAGAACTGACCTCTCTGAGCCTTATTTTAACTCCTGCCATGTGCAGGCTGAGAATCTGGGAACCTAATTTGGACTACAGGAGAGCTCTTAGAACTATATTTTTTTAAATATGCTTTTTAAATTTCAGGCTTAGGTATTTTAAATGTAGTGTTCTGGTAGAACACTTGAAATGTGATCCACCACTACTGGGAACAGAAATAATAATCTTATTGTACTGGACTACTTATCATGGGTATCTACTTACCATTTTGCCCTCCACATTTTTGAAGATGATTCCAAAGAGGGCCAACTCAGCAATATAATCTTTTTGTGTGTGTATGTATATGTGTAGGCTTTACATTATTTGATACTTACGTTGTGTGGCTTTGTATGTGAGAGATATGGGGGGGGGGGAGATTTTTAAACAACACTTTAAGTGTAGAACCACTGGTGCTGTAAATACACTGAAGTGATAAGCAGCTATGTTTCAATTTCTGTAAATATTTTGAGATTACCATTTTGTAGAAAATAAAATAAAATTGGTAGACTGGAAATTTTGACTAGGTTGAGACACTGAAAAACGATAGGCTGAAAATGCCTCTTTGTACTAACATTATTATATTGAAGTCCATACTACCCCTTTTTTTGTTGTTGTATGATTTCCACCACCTGTTCATTGCCCCCGTATCTCATTCTCTGAAGGCTTGCTTCATATCTGCTTCCCCTGCTGCCTGTGGGATTTATATTTCTTATAGCTTTGCTGTTTAATAGGAAAGATGTCCTGTTTCCCTTTGACAGGAAGAGGATCATAGGATTGCACAAAAATGTTTTATAAGCTTTTAATTTTATCAAGAGCATTTAACAGTAAAGGCTGAGCTCTGGACATTTCTTGCATTAATGCCCATATTTATGCAAATAAGCCTGCCACCAGTTAAAGTCTAAACATACAGTAGATGTTTAGTTGCAGTATTACATTGTGAACATTTCACATTGAGAAAAACAGGGGCTTGGTGTCCATACATCGTTAAATCCATGGATGGCAAGTTCACCAATATGGAGGGCGGATTGTATATACTTACCTTCTGGTTCTCTCAATACTAACATCCAAATCAATCTCCAAACTATTATCACCATTGGTCTTACAAACTTCCTTCAGTAGTATTGAGAATTGTTGATCACTAGCTGTCAGAAGCACAGCTCCAAGGTATCATTACAGTATATTTAAACTGGCAATCTTTTTGTCTGAATCCCTATGCTACAAGTACATCCTATATTTTCCCACTTCACTGAATTATTCTGAGACAGTGGTCTGTCTACAATGCTTCAAAGAAATGAAATTTTCCAAAAAAATTCAACCAAAGATATGAAGGACATTAAAAAATGTAAATCAGTTTGGAACTGATTTGAATTGGTACCTGCCTCTGAACAACTTTGACATTTAATGTTGCTGTTGCTATATTCCTTCTGAGTCATTTCTGAATTGCAGTGACCTTAAGGCAGACCTATCACAGGGTTTGATTGGCAAGATTTGTTCGAAGGAGGTTTGCCTTTGCCTTCATCTGAAGCAGAGAGAGATTGACTTGCCTGAGGTCACCCAGTGGAAGTCCATGGCTAGATATAGGGGTCATTCAGCTACTGTTGTTTATAGCACGAGCATGCAAATAAGCCATGCTTTCCAGGTTTGTTATTCACCCTATTCTTTCAGGGGAACTACATCTCTTTGCATCTCTCCATGTTCTGATGCTCAGACATACTCCCCAGCCCTGCACCTTGTATGCAAGGTTGCCGGCAACCCCTTTGAGAAACGCTTCCCAACCAGGCCTTTCAAGGCAGCGATGGCAATGTCTCCCTCTTCTCCCTAACAGTTAGAGAAAAGCCTACCAACTATCCCAGTTTCAATGGGTGTTTTGCCAGCACCCTCCCCACCATTGAATCAGGTGCATTTGGGATGCATGTGAATAACAAAGGCCTGTTACAGACAGCCAAAATAAAGCTGCTTCGAGTCACAGTGGAGGTATGGTGTTTCAATGATGCTCCTAAGAGTCCAGAAAGCCCATTGGTACACCACAATGCCATCTGCCATCCCGTTCCTGTAGGGCTGGTAGCGTGGCTTTTTTGGTTGTGACCTCTGGAACTCTTAGGACGCATGGCATCATATGAAAACACTCATACCTCAACGCGTGACTCGAAGCGAGCTTTAGTTTTGGCTGTCTGTAACAGGCCAAAGATTAAATCCAGATTATTCTCACCATCTGAATAACTCAGTAGTGTCATGGAAAATCAATGAAAGAAGCCATAACATTCTCAAGCTGCCCACAAGGTGGCAACCCAATGGCAAACCGCTGCTGGGATTATTGTATTATGTGTGTGTTTAGCCTGAAATGGCTGAAGTATGCAGTTGACAGGCTGGCCGCAAGAGGATAATTTAGAGCTGGATAGTCCCAGTGTTCTGCTGCGTGACAGTACGGCAAAAAACAGAAAGACAAAGGTCCAGAAAAGCTCCTGCCCCTAAAGGCAAACAGAGGAACGTCAGTCCATTCAAGGCCTCCTCAATCCAATGATAACAAATGTTCCTGAATGAAAAGGAAGGGTCAGGAGATACAAACAAGTCTAATGCTGCAGTCCTATGCACCGGTCTACCCCACTCCCTTTTCAGGTGTGTTGATAGACACTTTCTGCCATGTACATCTTCTGCCAGCATGGTAATTGGCCAGGCTAGCTGAGGTTTTATAATCAAACATACCTGGGGAGGGCACCAGCTTGGGAAAATCTGTTCCATATGCTTACTTGGCACTGGCAGTGAGAGGATGGGGCAGTATTGCACTTTAAAACACTCATATTGCAAGGTAAAACAGGTCTCTTGCAAGTAAAGTGTGTTCCTTTCTGTGCAGAAGCAGGTGTCTGTGCAGACTCAGGATGCTGTCCCAGAGTGATGCCTCTATATAGGAGTTACCGTATATAGAGGCTACATGGACATTGGGACGTGGTGGCTCAGTGGTTGAAATACCGACTGACAATTGCAAGGTTGGCAGTTCAGTTCAAGGCCCAAGCGCCACGTGACGGAGTGAGCTCCCATCACTAGTCCCAGCTTCTGCCAACCTAGCAGTTTGAAAGCATGTAAAAGTGCAAGTAGATAAATAGGTATCACTTTGGTGGGAAAGTAACAGCGTTCCATGCAGTCATGCTGACCACATGAACACAGAGTTGTCTTTGACGATGCTGGCTCTTCGGTTTAGCAACAGAGATGAGCATCCATCCCCTATGGCTGGACATGAATTGACAACCTTAGCAGCAAATGTTGAGAAGCTTATATGGCATAGTGTATTAACAATATATTAACAATGTAGAAAGAATTCAGTTGAAAGCCAAAGCACACTGTGCAAAAGCAGGGTGCTTGGCAAAATAGCTTTACAGTCAGAATTCAAACAAGGCTTCTTGCAAGTAAATATGCCAGTGTTAAATTAAGGGGCATCTGGTGGTCCCACAACTGTTGGGCAGCAAATCCAGCTTGGATTTCAATGCCTTTCTTTCTTCAGCTGCTCTCAGTTGAATGGGGGCTCTCCTGTCGACAGATCCTACTTCAGCACCAGCAGGCCTCCCTGCACAATTCAGAGCATCTGCAGGAGGAGTCAGGATCAAATCCAGGGTGGACTCACCACACTTTGCTGTGGCTAATCCACCAACCACCCTGCTTCAATTCCAATTTTAAAAGTAAAACCCTATGAATTAGGTATGTCAGTCAAGATAAGCACATATACATTTTGAGTGATCTGCAAAATAGGTTTTTCAGTACCAAACTAGGCATGTGGTTTTGGGTGCATTATGACCCTTCTGGTGTAGAATCACTCTTTCACTGATGTGAATTAGCTTGTTGTATTTTATTCTTTGTCATTCAGTCTATCCCCATGCCTCAGTTTGCCCAAATAATCTTGTGCATATCCCACTGTTGGATTTCCCCCCTGCTTCCATTTCTTTCCCCCAGCTTCCTTTATCTTGTGATTCCTTCTTTCTCCATTGCCTTTTGCCTCTCTTGCAGAACCCACTGGAGCTGCTGCTGATGGGTTATTTTTAGTCTCGGTTCAACCACTGCCCCAGGCCTCCTGACCAATATGCAGCAAAATGCTGCAGTCAAAGCACATCTCGAAACTCCATCTGAACCCACCTCATCCCTGGCTGCTTTGTGTGGCTGTGAAGGCAAGAGAGGTGGGTGAAGGGCATTGCATGGCGTTTCCGAAGGCTACGCCCTTGAAACAAATTAACTAAGGTGGGATTGAATGGGACGATACCCTTTTTGGAGGAAAGAGTGGCCTTGTCATTTGGGTCCCAGTGCTATTGTTGCTCATGGATTCTGATGCTGTTGCCTTTGTTTTCCTTTTCATCTGCTGAGGGAAGAAAGTGATGGTATTCTCATAGAGGACCCTGTTACGCTACTTTGACCCTCCTTGAATCAAGGTGATTAAGATCTAAAGCCTTTGTTAGGCATAAGAAACCAAGAAAAACCAAGAATCATTGTGGATCACACTGAGAATCCATTTAGCTCATGAATCTATTCTCCCAGTAGCCAACTATGTGTCCAATGGAAGAACATAGGCAAGACATCATCACAATAGCAGTCCCTTGCTTTCATTCCCCTACAACTGAAATACTAACCATCCTCCCTTTGAAGGTGAAGGTAAAAGATATCCATCATAGCTAGTAGCCATTTAGAGGTTGATCCTTTTGCCATTTTTCTAATCCTCCTTTGAAACTACATGTTGTAGGTGACTTCCAAACACAACCATGTCCAGGGTCAGTAATTGCAGTCCTTCCTTTAGATCAGGGGCTCCCTTCACAAAATGCAAGTACATTATAGGGGACACCATTTTGCTATTCTTCATCTTCCAGTCATACCTTCCCTTTTATACTGACTTCCTTCCTACCAGTATCTGTCTCATTATTGCTAATGTCTGACTTTCTTAGATTCAACCTTATCCTTGTGGAGCCAACCTCCCTTTATAATTATTGCAAACTCATTACGGCTACTTTGCCCCCATTTTACTGCAAGAAACTCAATTACTTCTTCAGTAAATTTGTCTTTAGGTCTATTCCTTATCGCTTGTGTTAATTTGTCCATCTCCGTCCCATCATATAGTTTCGTGAACTACTCTTCTTTTGTTGGGCTATCTTCACATTTCCATTTTTTGGTGCGAAACACATTGGTGCCAGGGTAACCATGCAAAATGCAATCTTTTCATTTTCGCCCTTTATTTTCATCACCTTAAGGATTTTGCTCATCTTGACCACACTTATGCCGGACCACATGTGTCCCAGTTCTCATCTGTGAAATATTGGAGGGCATGGTCTCCCATACTGGATGCGTGCATCATGGAAACCGGTTTCCCTTAGGGACCCGGCCAACTCAAAGGCATGTATAAGAGCAGCTGCTTCAGCAGCCTCCCCTCCTGCTCTGCTGGCTCCTGTCTTCTCAATTATTAATGGCTCAATTGTGCTGGCTCATCTTGACGTCACCAGACTCGTGTTTGTAGCAATCCCTGCCTTTGTGGTTGAGAGACGGAAGAAAACAAAGTCAATACAGAAGCAAAACAGCGAGGAAAATCCCTACAACATGCATCTGTTTCTTGCTGGACCTCACATCCTGGGTCCATCCTTTGCTTTTTATCATGGCATTTCTTTGGAGTTTATCAGACAAGAGAAATTGGAAAGACAATTGTCCTTCCATATTCGCTAGGGTTAGGGACACAAGACCCCCGCGAATGTGGAAACACTGCAAATAACAAAAACACCATGTTTTTACCTGAGAGGACACCTCTCTAGGAATCTCTAGGTCCTCCAGTGCAACTCTGTGGTCAGCATCTGACAGACACTGACCATAGAGTTGCACTGGAGGAGCTACAAAGGCCTAGTAGAGCGTTCTCTCTAGGAATCTCTAGGTCTATTCAGCCTTCTCTGTCAGAATGCTCAAGTGCCACAAGAAACTACAAATCCCAGGACTCTCTATAGGATGGAGCCATGACTATTAAAGCAGCACTAAGACGCATTAATTCTGCAGTGTGGCGGCAGCCAAGCGGATACTCCTTGTGAACATGTTTACACAGCCACACATGTAAGACAGTACATTTGACTACATGCACAGGATTTCTTAGGCGTGAAGATGTCCTAGTGATGCAACATGGAAAGAGGACACTGAAAACTACAATGCCCATGTGCCTCTCATGCCCTTGAATGCATAGGATTTCTTAGGTGTGAAGATGTCCTAGTGATGCACCATGGAAAGGGGACACTGAAAACTACAATGCCCATGTGCCTCTGTTTCCCTTGGATGCATAGGATTTCTTAGGTGTGAAGATGACCTAGTGATGCACCATGGAAAGAGGACACTGAAAACTACAATGCCCATGTGCCTCTCATGCCCTTGAATGCATAGGATTTCTTAGGTGGCATTGAAAACCCCAGGCACGCATGCGCATTGCGCTCCCCCACTTTTTCTTCTCCTCCTCAAGCAGAGGCAGGTGCAGCCATAAGCGGCTCAACTGCGCATGTGCCAGAGCGAGAATAAGCTCTCTCGCGCCCCCTGTGGCTGTTGGAGAGATCGCTGGGTACCACTCTTTTTCCAGGTCACGCGCTCCCCCCCCTCCCCAGAAGAAGGATAACCTTGGCGGCGGTTCTGTTTGCGCACGCGCTTTGCGGCCAGGGGAGAACGCGCTTTGAAGAGTCACGGGGGCGTGGCCACTGAGAGGGAACAGAGGAGTGGGCGGGGCAGGGCGTTGCCAGGCAGCGGGTATAAAAGGGGCCGCCCGTCCGTTGCTCTGGTTGTTCGACGCCTGACAGGTTCGCTCTTGGATGCATAGCTGAGGTGAGGCGCTGAAGGAAGGGAGGGAGGGCGGGCAGGGAAGAGAAGGGGGCATGTCTTTAGGAAAGGGGGGGCTGTGTCTAATAAGGATGATGGGGAGGGGTCTGCACTATTTGTGGCCTTGAGGGGGCTTTGGTGGTTCCCCCTTTGGCTGCCTGAAGGTTTTGGGGGCCTTTGTTGGTGTCTTGAGAGCTGGCACCAAAATGGGGCACAGAACCATAGACTGGAAGGGACCCCCATCTAGTTGAACCCCATTCTGCCATGCAGGAACTCTCCAAAGCCTGCCATGCAGGAACTCTCCATCAAAGCACCTCTGGCATTTGGCCATCATCCAGCCTCTGCTTAAAAACCCCCACAGAAGGGGCTTCTCCAAGCATTCCACTGCCCCAACAGTCCTTAACCTTCAAGAGCTTCTTCCTAACATTCAAGTGGGATCTCTTTCCCTGCAGCTTGCATCCATTGAGACTCTGGGTCCTATTCTCTGGAGCAGCAGAAAACAAGCTTGCTCCATCCTCAACATGGCACCCCTCCAAATACCTAAACAGGGCTATCATCACGTGAAAAATAAACAAATTAAAATAAAAGCTTTATTTATTTATTTATTTAACAATCAAGGCAACTTACAATGAAAAGAATCCATACATTGCGCAATATACATAATATCCCAATCATGCCCTCCCTCCCCTAAAACATTAGTTAAATACATTAGCCATTAAAATAATCAGGGACAGGCGAAAAGGGCTACATATCGCCTCTTAACCTTCTCTTCTCCAGGCTAAACACCTCCAGCTCCCTAAATCCCATGGTTTCCAGACCTGTCGCCATTTTGGTCACCTTCCTCTGCTCCAGCTTGTCACTGTCCTTTTTGGAATGGCAGTGATTCTATAAAATAGGACCATAGAAGCCTAGAGTCGGAAGAGACCCCAAAAAGGTCCATCCAACGCAACCTCTTTCTGCCATGCAGGAACTCTCAGTCAAAGCACCCCCATTGACAGATGGCTGTTTAAAGGCCTCCAAGGAAGGCGGGGGAGAGGAGACGCCTGAGGAGGCACCCACCTATTTAATTTATTAAGCCGGTTTTAATAGAACCAATGTTGCATTTACACTGAGAGTAGAGAATAGACAAGCAAGTCTATAGAATGTGCCTAATGCAATAAGAGAATTAATGGAGTTTAATAAACTCCAATGAAATTAATGAATCTATGGAAACATAACAAAGTTAGAGCCAGTAGAGGCACCCACTTATTTT
The DNA here is from genome assembly GCF_019175285.1 of Sceloporus undulatus. Taxonomy (NCBI): domain Eukaryota; kingdom Metazoa; phylum Chordata; class Lepidosauria; order Squamata; family Phrynosomatidae; genus Sceloporus; species Sceloporus undulatus. Next base: position 17,642,842 of record NC_056530.1, read on the forward strand.
AGACAGAGGAAGGGATGAGGTCCTCTACTAACTGACTCAATAATAATACCATGGAGGAGGGTGCGTGGGTGGGGGGCTCCTAGTAAGTTGTACCCATGTGTCTGTCTGCACATGAGGAGGGGGGACAAGACAGGCCCAGGACAGGGTTGGTGGGCAATGGTTCCACTTCAGGAGGAATAGGGATGCTCTTTCTTCCCCCGAAAGGCTGCAGGATTGAACAGAGCAGGAGGAATGAGTCACTCATCCAGGGTGAGCTCATAACCATCAAGGAGGACGAGGCACCGCAAAACGTACTGAAGAAATATTATTATTATTATTATTATTATTATTAGGTTTCTGTGGATATTTTGGGTTCTGTGGCCATGTTCTAGAAGAGTTTATTCCTGACGTTTCGCCAGCATCAGTGGCTATGGGCATCTGCGGTTTGGGCCTCTAGACAAGGACAGATTCTAGGTCATATTATAAGAAGCTTTGTAGGCTGTCGGGGATGCTGTGATGGATTTTTGGCTCCCTCCGCACTGCAGAAGTAATCCAGTTTGACACCGCTTCAACTGCCATGGCTCAATGTAGTTCAGATTTGTAGTTTCATGACATATTTAGCCTTCTCTGTCAGAGGGCTCTGGTGCCACAACAAACTGCAGTCCTCACAGTTCCAGAGCATTCAGCCACGGCTGTGAAAGTGGTGTCAAACTGGACAGTTTTTGCACTGCGGATGGAGCCTTGGTTAGGATTTGGAGGGGAGGGAAGGGGATGCTGTGTGAGGACTGTGCAATCCCTGGCTTGGTTGGTTTGGAATCTAGTGGGTGCTTGGGAATCTAGGGAGATGACAATATCCACAATAACAAGGGCGCTGAAGGAAAATCTTAAAGGATGCTAACAGTTGGAACAAAGCTGGGTATTGACTATTTCTCTTTTGGTGAGGAGGAATGGTGAGCTGTTGATGGCAGAGAAGGCCCAAAAATGACAGATGATGATGCTCATTGATCGGAGGGATCTCTCATTCGGTATCATGGAACTCTCTGGAAATGCAGCTGCGTCAAAAGAAAACAACTGGAGAGCTAGCACCAAACAGTTCCATTTTATAGCATTTGCTCTGTTTCGGTCCTTCTCTTACACAGGGGTTATCCTTCTTTGCTATTAGTTACAGGAATTTAAAGCAGATACTTCTATTCCCTCCATTCTACAGCAGATCTAAGCCCAAAATGCTAACCTCCCCTCCATTTATCAATCTTTTTATCTCAGAGGTTTTGAGGGAGAAGTCTAGGAGAAGGATAATACACAGATTTCCCCACAAATAAAATACACAAATCGAAATAAACCAGAGCTCAGATAAACAGGCTTTGCCCTGCGGTATCAGGTTCAGCCAAGAGAAGCTGCTATTGGTATTTCCATACCTTGCCTTCACCCTCGCTGGACTACTTATTTTAATGGTTTGATATTTTTGTGAGTACAGGGAAGCAAGGCCCCTGTTGTCCGCGAGCGAGTTGCTTGCTTTCAGATCAACTGACAATTATATAGATCCGTCACATCCATGTGACTGTCTCATCGGTGAGATTAGGACGCAGCGATGTTGTGCGTGCAGCCAGGCACGCTCCAAAGAGCAGCCGCTGAAAGATGGCCAAGGTTCCTCCCCAGGGATTTCAAGAATAGGAGGGCCACTTCCTCACAAAGAATGCCGTCATGAAGGGGGGGGGGTAATCTCCCCATTTCCCCATCAGAACCAGTATGCGTAACTGTGCGTCTTTTGTGAGAATGAGCCTTTACACCAATATTGCACCGTAATAACAATGATATCCTCTCCATCTAGCAAAGCAGACAACATAAAACACCCCCCTTGCATTATCTTTAATTCACATTGTATGTGTGTGTGTGTAAAAATTCTCCTTTCTTGGAACTGCAGCTCCAAATCTATATGTATAGAATGCTGTCATATCCAGTTTTAGTCCCAATGAAAAGTAGAGCCGTTGGAATGGTTGAGTACCGTTGATTTTAAAGAGTCTGTTCTAGATGGGACTAAAATTGGATGATGTCCTCTGCCACTACTATGAGCAGACATCTGTTCCAGTCGGCCCTCCTTATCCATGGATTTTTTATCCAGGGATTCAAGGAACCACGGCTTGAAAACGAGTATAAATTCCAAATAGCAAACCTTGATTTTCCATTTTATATAAGGCTCACCATTTTGCTCTGCCGTTGTATTTAACGGGACTCGAGCATCCACCGATTTTGTTATCCTGGAACCAAACCCCAGCGGATAACAAGGACCCACCGTACTTGGCTCCAGACTCCCACAAGCAACAAGGGGGAGGGAAACGCACAACATGAGCTAAACCATAAACTGAATAGACTTATTGTTTGGCTTCGTGGGAAGTCAGAAGTGGAATGTATTGTTTTTCCTAGTGCAACTAGACAGAAGGGAACCTGTTCTGTTTCTGAAAATCTGGATGCTGACTGTTACCATGGTTATAGTAGGCAACTACTGAGAAATTTACGATTGGGAGATATGTTGCTAGCACTCCTTGTACCTAAACACATTGATTTCTTTGAGCTTAGATGCAACTAACTGAAAGGACTAGAATAAGCCACCGACTCTCTGAAGGTCACAGCCACTGCAGCTAGGATACGATGGCTGTAAAGTGCTTAGAGGCTGGGAGTACGTGCTGAGGCTACATTGGGCTGTGGTGTCTGCTTAATGCGCTCTTGGTGGTTATAGCGCTCTGCTCCTGGCCGCCAAGAGTCACTGCAGCAGCTGGATGCCTGCAGTAAGATGGAGACTCATTCTTGTTCGTAATAGACAAGCGTTTCTACCTTGATCCATTCCATGTTTGCACAGTCAGAATGATGATGAAATAACAGTCGGTATTAAGCCAGGCTACAATTAAGGGCCTGAACAGACAGGCCAAAATAAAGCTGCTTTGGCTCACTTTGGAGGTATGCTGTTTAAATGACACATGCATCTTAAGAGGCCAGAAGCTGCGCAAGACTGAAACGTGGCTTTGGCACGACTTCCAGCCTCTTAGGACGCATGTGTCATTTAAACAGCAGCCTTCCAAACTGGCCCAAAGCAGCTTTATTTTGGCCTGTCTGTTCGGGCCCCTATACTTGTTTTACCAATCTGCTGTGGCTATCATACACTTTAAAGCAGCTGCATGTATTTGTTATAATGATGACTATTTCATAAACCTGAAGAGCTATACCTACAAGGAAAACAGGAGAAACATCCAATTTTTTCATATGTATGTATGTGTGTGTGTATATATACGTACATGTACATATATCACCATATTTTGTAGGTGTTTTGTGAAGCACAAGCAATGTTGCTAGAGGAGACTGTGTTCTCAAACTAAAATGGCTTCTGCTTCATCCCATAGTGGCAGCCCAGGCCTTGTATGATATGCTGTGTGAGAGGAAAATAAGTATTTTAGCACCAAGTAAGAACCTCTTGACTAAGTCTGGGAGATGTGCTTCTTGCTTAAAAACTAGTTAGCTTGACTTGATTCATTTTAGTATCTCTTTGCTTGGAATAAAATGACCACGGCTGTTTTGGGACACTGATTCTTTGCAGCCTTACTAGAGCTAGGAGCCTCATTAACTTATTGTAGCTTTGGGGAGGAAGCCAAGTTGTTAATAGGAATGCTGTAACAGAGAAATATGAAGCCTAGAGAATTTGCATACTATCCTTTAAATTGTACAGCTCATCCAATAACCAAATTATAGGCAGTCTGTAACAAGGTGATCTTGCTCTAGGTAGTGCTCAAAGTAGTGAGATATGATTATAATGGAGGGCAGATATCTGATGCATTTTTTAAAAACCAAACTACTGTACCTTATTTCAGAGGAAGATATGAAAACAGATCTAGGTTATTTCATAGTTGTCTGTCCCCAATTTCTTCATATATTTTTCATTATTTCCTACTGTCTGTACATAGAACAATATGTTTAGGAATTGAACTTCTCATATCAGAAGTATAGGGTGGAATGAATTAGGAATTAGTAGCCTAAGTAGGACATTAAACCACATCTTGGGCTATTGGTGTAGAAGATGTCTGGTGGCAAACTAGAATCTTGAGTAGCAAATTTTGAAGCTCTTCAGCTCCCATAGCAAATCTTGTAAAAGAATCTTCATAAGGTATTGTACAATAACCTACGGTATATTTAAGCTTGTAGAACAGGTAAATAATGTGCTGGGTATTGTTGAACTATAATTCCCAGCAGCCCTACCAGTGGTGAAGACTGCTAGAAGTCATAGGGTTATAACAACATCTGGAAGATCTCATTTCACCCATCCTGTTGCAAAATACCTGTCTGTGAGAGTTCACTTGTTTTTCATTATTAAATCCTGTAGCATAAATTCAATACAGATCGGGACCAGCAATACTGTATGTAAAGTATAGTCACGGAGTTCTGGTAAAGCAGATACGAGTTTAGGAACACAAAAGGAGGAAGGTCATCCTTATATAACTAACTATATTGAAAAGGTGAAGCTCTGCCTTCTTTATGTGTGACCTGCTTTTGAGTCTGAGCAGGACTGCTATGTATTGATTTGTCGTGCACTCTGCCACATCTCACCATGTAAAAATACAGTACCACAATTTCAGGCACATGTGTGTAGCTTATTGAAGCACAAAGTAGACCTAGCATACAATTGAAGATACGGGAGTATGGCAGCTAATGGTATCCGATGTCACTACTGCATGCATGTAAAATAATAAACAAGTATTTCAGGATTTTCAGATGTGCAAGAAGATATTGCACTGCTGATATTTCTGATCCCTATAAAGATGCTTTTGATAAAACTGCCTGTATTTGCCCACAATAGTATTATAGTCCAATTGAAGGTTCTTGGTGAGATCTGCCAGTTCATTTGGAATTCCAATCCCATTCCAAAAGATTATTTACTGGTGTTACTAGAACCTGATCTTTATAGTCGTGAAAGAAATTTGCTCTCTCGGATGTTCAGCACAGTAAAAACACTTAGAAAAGCTTTGCATATCTAAGATTTAGAACCTGTTTTAAATCTGGGAAATGTGAGGAGCAGCTTTGAAAGGTTATCAAAAAAACAGAAAAAAAAGGCCAATGAGAATGGTTTCAATAAACTTAGTTGAATAGAAGTTAACAAATGTCTTGCATAAAAGTTAACAAGTCTCTTGAAATCCTATTTCAGTATTTCTAGGTAGAGAAACGGTAGATAGGTCAGCCAGCAAAATGAACCCCCGCAGTAGCTCTCCAGTGGAGAGCACATCAGTTAGTGTCAAGGTTTTCAGGTAAGCAAAGACCTCAGAAGGCTTCTGATGGAATTTAAGTATATCTATCTTCTATCTGAGTCAATACGAATGCAAGTGGTGGTAAGATCTTTTGATTTATGTACTATAAAAACATATTAGGCCTGTATATTCATAATGTAGTGACCCAGAAATCATTACTATTTCATGTGTATTTTCAGACAGGTTCCCTGCAGAAAACTGAGAATGCACTTTGGGGCAGGAAATGGGGCTTACATTGCTCTGCTTGTGAGATGCTAGCTCTCTAGAGGCTTGATTTGTGGTGGCATCGGCTTCATTTTGACACTAAGGCCCTATACAGACTGCCAAAATAAAGCTGCTTCAGGTCACTTTGAAGGTATGCTGTTTAAATGTTGCATGCATCCTAAGAGTCTGGAAGTTGCACCAAAGCTGCGCTCCAGTGTTTAGGACTGGATTGTGGCTTTGATGTGGCTTCTGGACTCTTAGGACGCATGCATCATTTAAACAGCATACCTCCAAAGTGACCTGAAGCAGCTTTATTTTGGCAGTCTGTACAGGGCCTAAGTTAAACTGGAGCTTTTGAAGAATAGGGACCATAGCCTGGCTAAGTTGCTCTGATTTCTAGATCTACATCAAATTTAAACAAGTTTAATAATCATTCCTCTTAGGAACGGTATTTCTACAGGGGAAATCCAAGCTATCCATGTAAATGTCACAGTATCCTGTCCTATTTACATTTCCCAGGATAAGGGATAGTTAATCATGCAATAGGTTTTCTGTAATCTGGGATGGGAATCTTGTGGCCATTGAGATGATGTTTGACAGCAGTCACAGCATTTCTCACTGGTTGGTCCAGCAGCATTTGGAGGAACACGTGATTCTTATCCCTGGTTTAATCCTGGCTTTTGCCTTAAAAAGAAAACAGGTAACAATTATTAATGTGTGACTGAGCTAGATATTGGGTGGTTCAACAGTTGTATGACATTCAGAAGGAAAAATGGCCAGAACCTGGCTGAACATTCAGATCTGTCATTTATTTTACACTTTTACTTCAAATACACCTTAGGATTTTCCCCAAACAAAATGTAAAGGAAGGAAAGCCCACTAAAATCGGTAGGCTTTTAAATACTGTAGCTGCTATGATTACAACATTTATATGCACTCTAGCTTCTTATATATGTGAAATTCAGTTGCATTTTACAGAAAAGCAGGGTGAATCACCTATTGAAAGTTACCTTTTACAATTATGAATGGTCTGGACAGCCTCTTAAATCTGAAAGCCAAACCAGTGTGGTGTAGCGGTTTGAGTGTTGGTCTATGACTCTGGAGATCAGGGTTTGGTTCTTCACTCCAACATAAAAACCCTCTGGATGACTTTGAGCAATTCACACTCTCTCAGCCTTAGAGGATGGCAGTGGCAAACCACCTCTGAAGAAACTTGCTAAGAAAACCCTATGATAGGGTTGTCTTAAGTAAAAAAATAACTTGGAGGCACATCACAACAACAACATTGAAAACTACATACAGTAAGAAGACACAGCGCATTGATGTGAACATGGCAGTTGCAACTCTAGTTCCTCACTAGAAATAATGGCTAAGGGAAATTACATTGCTGCAGTAAGAAAATTTTCACTATAGTTCTTACATGCAAGGAACTTAAACTTGTGAGATGTAAACTGTTTGGATCTGAAAAGTTTGGCTGTGAACAAACGTAACATAAAAAGGGAGAGGCTGGTTTTTTTACTCACAGAGTGAGGCCAGCTTTTTCCAGCTATCATGAGACACAGATATAGTGATGTGACTGCTGAGTCTTTCACTTGTCTAGCCCATAACACCTGGTATTCATTAGTGGTCTCCCATCCAAGTACTAATCAGGGCTGACCCTGCTTAGCTTCCAAGATCAGGCAGGATCTGGTACCTTTTAAGGTATTTAGGCTTACTGGAAAAACAAAAACTGGGAATTCCTGAGAAAAGAATGAACAGTGACAGGATCCCATTGCGTGACATTTTTATCATTTTAATTATACTTTCTCCACCAAACAAAAAAGACCTTTTGAGAACAATAAATGGAAGGTGTTGAGAATTAAGAGATGCCAAGCCGCTTCTAGGATTTGAGTTGTCTGATTTTCCAAGGAGAAGGGATGAGTTAAACTGGCTTAAATATGTTGAATAGATATACTCTGTGACTGTATCTGCCTGTGCCAGTGTGCTTATTTTATGACTTCTTGCAGGCTTGAGATCAGTGAAGGGTCTCCTCCAAAAATCTCTCCTGAGCCTTTGCCACCCCCAGAACCAGAGCCAGAGCCAGAGCCACAACCACCTACCCCAGTACCAGAACCAGAAGCTCCTCCACCACCTCCACCTCCACCTCCTCCTCCACCACCACCAAAACGTATGGCTGAATTCGCTGTTGGAATCAATGGGTAAGATTTTTCTCTCTCTGCTGATTAGTCTGGATTTGCATTTCTTTAATGACATGATTCTTAGTCATGGTCATCTGAACAAAGTCTTCTGGATTTTCACTGAAGATGTCACCTCACTGAGCAAAATAAAATGATCTGCTTCCTTACCGTTTCTTTGCACCAGAGTTTTATGAGAAGGAATTGGCTGTTCCTCTAAGCCACTATTTTGCACCTGGTTTTACCCGGTAGACCTCATAAGGTGGCAAACAACAACAACAATATCAAGAAATAGTCCCCACAAGTTGCAGGTCTGCACTATCTTATAACAAACTTCAGGATCCCCCATTGATGTATGGGCTACTGCTTTCTATCGAGTTGCTGGACAGCAACTGTATTTGTCCATTAGCTATCCTCACTAAGGCCAAGGGGAGTTGCAGCCCAACAACAGATTCTAGAGTTGCACATCCCTGCATCTCTGCATGGATTCCTTTGTAGTCATGGGGTTGGCTGAGGCTCTTCAAACCAAAAAATAACTCCTTGACAGTTGAAGGTTTAGTAGCCAGTGTTTACCAAGAATGCCTCATCTTACTCCATTTACAGCTTGCCAACTTAGCACAAGTGCTCATCTGATTCATGTTGCAAGCGTCTGGTTGTACTTGTATTAAGTAGGCAACCATAGGCTCTTGAATGAACAAGATGCTAGGATAACCTGGATATACAAACACAAGCTATATTTGAATGGCTGCAGATCAGAAATTCTAATTAGCGGCTTGGAGGAGAATTTTTTTAGCTACTTTTGAACATCTTGGGAACTGTAAAGCTTCTATCATCCTGTGCTACCAAATGATAGAGAGTTATCTTCTGTGTACTAAATATCAGCAATGCAAAAAGTGGCACTCTTCTGCCATAACAAAAAAGTAATATTTTTCTTAATTAACTCATTGGGATAACTTGTTCTTATGAACCCCACAGTTTCATAGAATATAGTTTCAAAACCTCTGCTTTGAACATGCCTGTTAAAACTGTGCCTTGAACACTATTGCCTTGAAATAGTTCATGTAGCTTTTGGATTAGCTCTGCGATTGTACTTCTGTTCCTGTTATTTTCCATACTGGTTAACTAGGAGACTAATAGTGTAAAAACAAAGAGACTGATGTTTCTTGCTTTTGGATGATGGTTGATTGTTCTAAACTTCAACAGAGACTGGTGTTTGCAGGCTTCTAGCAGTTGTCTTTGCTGTATGATTTGAGGAGAGCTATTGGTTTCAGTGGGAAATAAGTCTTTTAATGCTGAGGGAGGCTAAGAAACACTACATTAGCATCTTCTGTTTGCCATAGTTAAGTAGAAAGGGTTTGATGGTGACATTTGCTATTCTAAAGGACTGATTTATTTGTTCTTGCAGATTTGGACGTATTGGACGCTTGGTCCTTCGAGCCTGCGTCGAGAAGGGAATCAAAGTTGTGGCTATCAATGATCCTTTCATTGACCTCAACTACATGGTAATGTTCAGAATTCTAGCAATGCTTAGCCTGTAGTACAGTGGCTCTCAAATGGTGGGGCAGAACTGCCTCCCTCCCAGGAGCTGTGGGAGTTGCTCATGGGAGTGGAATGAGACTTGGAAGCTCTGATCCTCCTTCCTCTTCTCAAAGCTTTTCTGCCTTGGAAGGGAAGAGAAAGGCAAGGAGGGTGTTTGTAGTCTCTGCCTGGTGGAAGAGTAGGAAAGCTATTTCCTTATACAACGTTAAAATACGAATATACATGAATGGATGAATAAAAATTCACACTCTTCACAAAATATTTTTATTCCTATACTATGTCAAGAAGGGATGGGGTTCAACATCCGCATCTAGATGTAAAGGGTGTTACAAGGGTAAAACGTTTGAGAACCACTGGTGCAGTGTATTCCCGATAGTCTAAAACAGGGGCTCTTTTTGCAGACAGCTGAACTAAACTGAGCAGCCAGTCCTATAATTATGCAATCTAGGTCACTGAGCAAATGTGATCCTAGAGCCTGAGCTGATCTGTGGTGCATCTGACAATGAAGTGCTTACTGCTTTAACTATGAGCGTGCAGTACTAAACATCTCTGTGGTTGTGACTGCCTGTCTCCTACCAGTTTTGCATTTCTATATGCAAACCAAACTATCTCATGCAAAACTGCACCAAGACAGAGATCAGCTCTTTAAGAACCATTGGAAAATGAACAAAAGTTAGAAACCCATTCAAAAGAGCACTGATTAGGCCAGACTTATGAAATTGACTCACCCTCACTAGAATCCCAAGGTCCACCAATCAAAGACAGGTACAGAATAGTGGATTTGGCAGAGCAGGAGATCATAGAATTAAAGAACAAAAGATTGAACTAAGCCAATCGAGGAATTTATTTTCAGTACCAGGACTGAACCTAAGAGTCCAGTTACTCAAGAATTCACTCCAGTTCACCCCTGTCTGCCCCTCTTGGTTTATGTTTCATTTCAGTACCTTAATATAGAAGGCGCTGCAGATTCTCTTTTTTCTTAAGCTAAAAAAGTGAGAGTCAGAAATCCTTGGGGTTCTGTTGCAAGTCACCCAGTGATCTACCTTCTTCCCATACACAGTAAATAGTCTTGGTGAAATCAAACCCAAGGACACAGGTAGCCAACAGCAGTAGATCTGCAGGTTATAGAAACCTTTCCTAGATAGTATAGTCTTTATTGTCTTCAATAGTGGTGTAGAAACCAAACTGCATCAGCTGGCTCTCTTTCACTTTGCACACTGATCCTACTTTCTGGTGCATCTTATTCTTGGACATGGATATCACATTTATAAAGGGACTGTGCAATGCATTTAGATCTGATGTGAGTGCAGTCCCTTCAGCCCTTGTCTCACTTTTGGGATGCAAAAGCTCCCACAAATTTTCCATCAGGGTATTTTGGGATTTTTAAAAAACTGCCAGGCTGCTCTAGGACAAGGAGAGGGCTCTCCCTTTGAAACTGGAAGCACTTCCTGCTTGAAGAAAATGCCTCTCTCGGGCCTAAAATAGATCAGAGAGGCCCTAAAACATAGGTGTGTGAGAGAGATTTTCTAGCATTATTATTATTATTGTTTATTTCTATAGCGCTGTAAATGTACACAACGCTGTACATACAAATGATCAAATCAATAAAAATAAAAATAAAATAAATAATTTATTGGGGGCAAAATTGGAGAAGTTCTGGTATTTGAGGAATGGTGTGGTCTAACAGTGACCATCTTAAATGACTCCCAGACATAAAAGAGTTGCCCATCCCTGGCTCAATATGTGCAAGGCCCTGTGGAAATCTGATGCCAGTGCATGGGTATCAGACTCATAGTGTTGTCTAACATGTTTTCCTATGACTCCTCTCTTTCTGCTTAGGTGTACATGTTCAAGTATGATTCCACTCATGGACGTTTCAAAGGAGAGGTGAAGGCTGATGGTGGCAAACTAGTAGTGAATGGCTCAAAAATCTCTGTGTTCCAGTGGTAAGTGGGGGCAAAAGGAGTAGAAATGTACTGATGTGTGAGGCTGTTCTTGGTTGGAGATCTGTAGAAAGCCTCTGAGACTTCTGATTAGTTCTGTATTGCAAAGCCTAAAGGGGTCACAAAAGAGAGGACTGAAATTTTATATGTGAGTTGTAAAGGTAGAGCTGTCAACCTAAACCAGAGAAACATTGAAATTCCTGCTTTGCCATGCAGTTTACTGATGTTCACTGAGTCACTGTTTTTCAGTTTTATTTACTTCACAGGAGAAAAGGCAAATTGTCCTGTTCCTTTTGGAGGAAGGGCAGAATTTAAAAAATGCAATGAATAGACTCCTCGTTGTCATATAAGTAACTCAGTGATAATTGTGAAGCTGGCTTATGCCTGATTTGTTATTAGTCAACTAGCTGATGTACTGGAGATTGTTAAGCAGAGGTGTTAGCATTTTGTTCTCACTGTGTGTATGAAAACACCAGCTTGTTTTCTGGCTACATCCCTCTCCTCACTAATGTAAGCCTTGGCTACTGTACAATATCTTGCTGTTGAGCAGGAACACACAGGTGTGTGTAGGAAAGCTAGTTCTGACAAGTGTCTTCCTCCTTCTCTTAGCAGAGTGGAGCAGGTTCTTGCTTTATCTGGACTTGGTGTGTGTGTGTCCATGTGAATAAGGAATGTCAGCTCACTGGCTAGGTTGTAGTAGATGTTCATAGAAGCTTGTCTACCTCAACTGCTAATTGTTTCTGTGTTAATTGTTTGAACTGCCACACAGTAAATTTGCTTCAACCGAAGTCAGTTGGACAGCTCCTGACGAAAGTCCTAATACCTTGTTTTTCACAGCATGAAGCCGACTGAGATCCCTTGGGGAGATGCAGGAGCTTTGTATGTAGTGGAATCTACTGGAGTCTTCCTCAGCGTTGAAAAAGCTTCAGTAAGTATTTGGGAGTTTCGTCTATGTAGTTTTCTCAAAAAAAGAGAAGTGGCGTTTCAGACAACTCATTATAGTATACTGGGCTTCCCTATAGATATTTGGTTTTTAAATGAATTGGCTTAGATGCCTGTTGTGTTAGAGGTTGCAGTCAGTTATGAGATCTTGGACCATGCAGTATATCCATCTTACTTTTAGTGCCTTTTTTGGGCACAGTGCCTTAAAACCTACCTTCCTTTTATAGGCTCATCTGCAGGGTGGAGCCAGGCGAGTAGTGGTGAGCGCACCATCTCCTGATGCTCCTATGTTTGTTATGGGAGTCAATCATGATAAATACGATCCATCCAGCATGAATATTGTGAGGTAAGAATCAATGGCTGGGATGAAAATGTGCTTTATTATAATATCACTTTAGGATCAGATCCCTAGGGACCCTGCTCACTTGAAAATAAGCCATACACACAGGTGTATACAGGGCATCTCCACTTATTTGGGACCTAGCAGATGACAGATAATGGGGAAAGTGATGCCGCAAGGAGCAAAGTCTTACTTTCTCTCTTTCTTCCCCACAAGCTATTCTTGTGTTTGCCTTCAAGTTGTTTCTGATTTATGGCAACTCTAAGGTGAATTTTTTGGGGAAGTCTAGATTACTTAGAAATACACTGAATGCTAGGAGACTTCAAATCAGACACTTAACAGCTGAAGCCCAAAGTATGCAATTTATTTCAGAACAAAAGCCAAATTTTTCATGGAACAGAACACTGACAGGATGGGATGGTCCATGGGAGTTTTATTAATATTTGAAGTTTAGGAACTTGAGTTTCAGTGGTAGACATAGATCTGTGCAGTGCAACTTTCATTTATGTTTTTGTGTGTACATCTAACCATAGAGGCAAGGTTTCAGTGAGCATGTTGGCTAGCTGGGTAGGTTATGAGTGGGCTGTATTGCATATACCACTTTATAAAAGAATATCCAGTAAGAAATTATAATGCGTACTGTTTTTCAGCAATGCTTCCTGCACCACCAACTGCCTGGCACCTTTAGCCAAAGTCATCCATGACAACTTTGGCATTGTGGAGGGCCTTATGGTAAGAGCAACCTGGGATTTCCTGTGGGAGCAGAATTTGCATCCAAGAGCAAGACTTTCGTCTCCTAACAAAGCCTTGAGTACTGTCACTCCTGAGTTTGCCTTTAAATAGGAAAAAGGAGAACATCTTGAGCAATGGGGCATATCCTCACTTTTCAGTAACCCACTGTAGAAACAAGTAATAGTTGAACACTTCAGAACAACATTGTTGCAGCTGTCCTTCAGTCCTTAAATGCCAACCTTCTGAATAAAAATTAAATCTTAACTACATGCTACTACATATTAGTTGTTTCTGGAGATAATGAGAGCCTGGAGTAGAGGAATCCAGGTTTGGAAAACCTTTGGGAACTGCTTTTACATTTTGTGTATTGATTACCAAAAGAGTCAAAACAGGCACTTTAGAAATTAATCCCTTCCAAAAGAGTTTATGGGGAATGAGTATAAAAAGATAATCAACTGATGCAAGTGGCAGTGAATATTAAATACTGTTTTTATGTTACAGGAAGTCAAAGTGAATATGAATATTGTTGAAAGCACCAAAATCGGGGGGGGGGGGGGATGGGTGGGAAGAGGGTATGATGTATGCAAGTGAAATTCATGTTTTATATATGTTGAAAAACTAAAAAAAAAAAAAAGACATGAGTGAGGTTAAATTAAATCTGTTAACTCTTGTGTGTAAAATCCATCTTTGCTTGCAATGAGGTTTTCCAAATTTCCAGAGAAACCTGAAATGTGGCTTTTTTAGATCAGAAGAACTCTTCTACAAAATGTCTTCTATGCCTATTTCTGTACAAACTGGCTTTTTGTGTTGCAGACCACTGTTCATGCTTATACTGCCACTCAGAAGACTGTAGATGGTCCATCTTCCAAGGCTTGGCGTGATGGAAGAGGGGCCCACCAGAACATCATTCCAGCTTCTACTGGTGCTGCCAAAGCTGTGGGCAAGGTCATCCCTGAGCTTAATGGGTATGCAACATAGCTTAGCTTTGGTTATCAATAAAGAGACTTTCTGCCTTTGTCTTTGAAGTCATCCTAGTTGCGCTTTATATTTAGGAAATGCCCTTTTTCGTGTTTTCATGTTGCCATGAGGAAGAGTGGGAAGCATGTTTATTGCTAAGCATTCCACTCCTAGTAATACCTGAGATCTTTGCATTAAATGCCCAGAGCACTTCCTCCTCTATCTTTTCTGCTTTGAGAGCTGATGAAACCATTCTATCTTGTTTCATTGCCTGGCATAAAATGCATTTAGTAGGCCTTAGTAGGACAGTTAACTTCTGGCACTTCTGGCATGACATCAAAGTTGTCCTAAGAAATGCATTGCATACTGTTCTGGTGCGCTAAGGAAAGAGTTTAATATCCAGGTCCATTTTTCTTAACGACTAATTTTTATTTCAACAGGAAGCTCACTGGCATGGCATTCCGTGTGCCAGTGTGTGATGTGTCAGTTGTCGACCTGACATGCCGCCTCTCCAGGCCAGCTACTTATGCTCAGATCAAAGAAGCTGTCAAGAAGGCGTCTAAAGGGCCAATGGCAGGAATCCTGGGATATACAGAAGACGAGGTAAATGGATAATATTCTCAGGTGGACACAATGGCTCAAGTGGGAAACACCTAAAACACATCACCCAACTATCTATAGGTAGAGCTCAACTGACTTGTTGCAGTTTTATCAAAAGGAAAAGAAAGATGCAACCTTTGATTTGTCATTTCTGAGGAACATCAGTAATGATCTTAAGTTGAAATGTGTTCTTAGCAAAGGTCTGTTTTGTTTGGCACCAGATGTCTACAGGCTCTCTTTAAAACACTGAACACCTTAACCCACAGCATTGTGGGTTACCTTTTGTGACATACAGAATTCTGGCAGATTCTTGACACTGGAATTATAGTGGTGACTTGACACCAACTGTAAAGAGCCCTTCATTTTCCATTATATGTAACAGAATCTCTTGCCTTTCTTTCAGGTTGTTTCTACTGATTTCATTGGTGACAATCGTTCCTCTATCTTTGATGCTGGAGCAGGGATTTCCCTGAATGATAACTTTGTGAAGCTCATCTCCTGGTAAGAATGGACAGAATCTTTCCCTTGCCTCACTTCTTCAACTTTGGAACATTGTTGGCATGCTGCCTAAGAATCCTTTCCCAAAAGGAGATTTTGGTATCAATAGCCTTTCTTGAGTATCATTTTTGATCAAATAGCTGAGTGATTTATTAAAATGACAAGAGAGTATGTGGCTGAAGTGCAGAGGTACATTAATCAGTGAATTTGCCATCATTTAAGATTTGAACCTTGATTCTCTCCTAACTTACAAAGTGCCTTCTACTACAGGACACTTTGCATGTATGAATGGGAAACTTGTGATATGAGAACTGCTTATCATTTTCTTTTTGTTCCACAGGTATGATAATGAATATGGCTACAGCTGCCGTGTAGCAGATCTCCTGAAGCATATGTACACCAAGGAGAACAACTGAACACTGCCCACACCTCACATTCCAGGCTATTTAACAGAGTGGCCTCACCCCTTTAGTCAATAGGTTTGATCTCCTGGCCCGTTCTTTGCTTCAACCACAGAACCCTGAATACTGCACCTTATATGTCACTGTAAAGCTTTGTGTGTGTACACGTGAGTGTGAATCCTGCTTTCTACAGCAGCTTGTATGAGCTTAAAAATGGTAGTGAAGACAAATTACACCAAATTTCCCCTGGAGAAAGAGAGTTTATCCTCTGGGGTTGCGCATTGATTTGTGTGCCTGTAGTGTCCTGGAGATCTTCTAAGTGTTCAAATAAAACCACTGAAGTTATGTGAACAAGAAATGTACTGAGTCTCTTAACTCACTGAATGTCCAGAAATTCAAATTTTAACTATGCCAGATATGTCTGTTTCCATGACAAGTCTGTATTGATATCTTTTTGGGGCGATGCTAAAAGGTATTACCTTAATAGCTTTTGAATCACAATGCTCCAAGTTACAGGAAAAGCGAGGTCAAAATCCTACAGCTCTAAATAAAACCAGTCATCTGCCATAGCTTCCTGAGGAACTAAAGATTAGAAGATGGTTATCCTGAGGCAAATCATTATTATTATATTGATGGGTGGTGACTTCTTAGGATGTTAGACAGGAGTCTTTCTAGCCATGAGCTGGCCTTTCTGTGCCTGGAAAATATATGCTCTGCCATTTAGCTACAGATTTGTTTTAATATTGTCTAAACAGGAATATATATCTTTAATTCTCGTGAATGTAGGGAAAAATGCTATAGCATTTGCCAGAGGCAATGCTGTTCACATTTTTGGCACAGAGGTGGGCAGCTTCTGCAGAACTGAGTGCTACTTTTCAAGTAGGTAAAATGCTTGAAGGCTGGATATCCAAAGAGGAAAGAGCAGGGCTTAGTGAACTTCATTCAGAAGTTCGGGGGGGGGGGGGGGGAAGAAAAATAGACCACTTTTCTATTTACAGGTATATTTTATTTTTGTTTTTAAATTTCATTGTTAACTCATCCAACCCATTCTGGTTTACTTTTGAAAAGATTAATTCGATCATTAAATAAAATTGCCCAGCAATACTGAGTATCCTTAACCCCATGGTTTTATTTTTGACATTACCCTCTGAAAGAAACCCAAGGCTTGGAAAATCATTATTCAGAGCTGTTGTCTCTTACAGCCTGTAGTATTAAGTGTGTAAGGCAAATTGACCACCAAGCCACCAGTTAAGTGATGGTTTGATGATCGACTAAGTGAGGTGTATTCTTGGGATCGTTTTTATAGCCTACTCTTAAATTTGTTAACCTAATCCAGAAATCTCTGTGCCAAGATCAGATTCTGCTTTATGGCTATATGCCAAGGGAGGAAAATAGGTGGCCCTCCTTATGATTTTGGATTGCAGCTCCCAACAATCCTAGCTACTACTGCCAATGGTGAAGAATGCTGGGAATGGCAATCCAATAAGTTTGGAAAGCTGCATGATTCCCACCCCTGCTATATTGCAATGGAGCATGGAAAACTTAATTTTGGGGATACAGTTAGTACCCACCCACCCCAGCCAGTGTCACCATAGGGCATGATGCTTAGAGATTCTAGGAGTTATAATCCAAAACATAACTTTTTCAAGATACGCATTTTAACAGGAGTTGAAAGAAATCCAAACTGCTTTGCTTTCAATAAATGACATTAAAAATGCTAGTTGTCTGCTGTTTCTAGCAGGGGTGGCAGTGCTATGCTCCAGTTGTTTGTTATCTCCATTGGCCAGATTTCCTGAACTGCAAACAAACATTAGCACACACATAACTGGATCTTTTTTTTCACAAAGAAGGGTGTTGTCTTAACACCAAGACTTCAAAGAATCCAGGGTGGGTCAGCATTAAAGGAGAAAAGCATTTGTGTGGCCTGGTATCCCATCTACCTCCCTGGATTGACATAGCATCATAACATGCTCTCATGTGTTATAACAAAATCATAGAATTGGAAGAGACCCCAAGGGCCATCCAATCCAACCCCCTGCCATACAGGAACACACAATCAATGCACTCCTGATAGATGGCCATCCATCTCCTGTTTAAAAAACTCCAAAGATGGAGACTTCAAAACACTCAAAGGCAGCATGTTCCATTGTTGAACAGCATATGTTCTTCCTAATGTTGAGATGGAAGCTTCTTTTCTGTAGCTTGAATCCACTGCTCTGTGTCCTAGTCTCTGGAACTGCAGAAAATAAGCTTACTCCATTCTCAGTATGACATCTTCAACTATTTCAACGTGGCTATTGTATCACCTCTTAACCTTCTCTTCTCCAGGCTAAACATACCCAGCTCCCTAAGTCTTTCCTCATAGGCATAGTTTCCAGACCCTTCACCATTTTGGCTTGTCTACATCTTTTTGAAATTGAAATGGTGAGCAGAACTGGACACAGTGTTCTAGGTGAGGTCTGACCAAAGCAGAATAGAGCGGTACTATTACATTCCTCAGTCTAGACACTGCTCCTATTGATGCAGACTAGAATTGCATTTGCTTTCTTAGGTGCCACATCTCACTGCTTACTCATGTTCTGCCTGTTTGAAATTATGCCTTAATATCTCCCTTTTAAGAAACTCCCATTCCTCATGAACCTCCTTCTCTATTAGCGTTCCTGATCATCGAATTACCCTATTTCCCTAAATTTACTGAAATCAGATTTCTTAAAGTCTGGAATGTATTTTTGACTATGCTCAGCTTCCCTTTTCTTCAGTATAACAAACTCCAGAAGAACATGGTCACCTCACCTAATGATCCTGCCACTTCCACCCCATTAACCAGATCAACAGTATTGGTTAGGATCAGATGTAAAATAGCTGATCTCCTAGTTGCCTCTTTCACCTTTTGGATAATGAAATTGTCTGAGGAATTTATTGAGCCTTAAATTTCTGTTACAGTTTGACTTCCAACAAATATCAGGATAGTTGCAATCCCCCATCATCACTATATCTCTCCTTTCTGAATGTGTGGCTGTCTGTTCCAGGAAAGCCTCATCCACACCCTCAGTCTGACTTGGGGATCTGTAGCAGACCCCCACAATAACATCT
Source organism: Sceloporus undulatus (assembly GCF_019175285.1). Taxonomy (NCBI): domain Eukaryota; kingdom Metazoa; phylum Chordata; class Lepidosauria; order Squamata; family Phrynosomatidae; genus Sceloporus; species Sceloporus undulatus. The sequence continues at coordinate 17,661,529 of NC_056530.1, forward strand.
CTCTTGTTTGTCTTCCCCTTAATTTTTACCCAGATACTCTCAACTTGGCTTCTAGGATTTAAGTCATGGATCTGTTCACAGGTGTATATGTCCTTAATGTATAATGCTACTCCACTGTCCTCCCTATTTAGTCTGCTTTTTTGAAATAGGTTCTACCTCTCTATTACAACATTCCAATCATAAGACTCAACCCACCAGGTTTCAGTGATGTCTGTGATATCATATTTGCTTTGCTAAGTGTTGAAGTTCAACTTGTTTGTGTCCCATGTTCTGTGCATTAGTATAGAGTCATCTAAGATCATGGGCCATTCCCCCTATTTCCATTTTAAAGTCTTTTCCCCTTCCGCTATTGGGTTTTTGGGCTATTTGCATTGTTCTCTGTATAACATTTGGGCGATTCTCTCCAGCACTTGATGAACTCCCACCCTCAAGAATACTGTCTGTCTCACCGACATAACTCAGTTTAAAGCCCTCCTGATCAGCCGTTTCAGACCTTTAGCAAAAAGTGTTCCTGCCAACTGCCTTGAGGTGCAACCCATTCCTTGCCATATAGTTTTTGTTTTTTAAAATACTGGAGAAATGTTGAGAAGAAGAGCATAAAAGTTAAAGAAAGCATGAGTGAAAGACTCCTGTCCAAGAAGGATAAGCTCAAGTGGGAGTCTGCTTAAAAGAGGGCAAGGAAGGAATTATCCAACCGGGTCAGAAGAGGCAAAGAAGGAGGAGCAGGGGAGGTTGCTCTTGATCCGGCTTTCCTCTGGTGCAGCTGTTCTCCTTTTGTGCCTGAACTGCATGTCTTTGAGTACCTTTCTCAAGTGACACTATGCAGTCGATGATAAGCAGCATGACATATATATACACTTGTCCCTCCCCATTCACTGGGGTTCAGGGCACAGGACCCCTGTGAATGTGGAAAAACCACAAATAACAAAAGCACTGTGTTTTTACCTGAAAGAACACATCTCTAGGAATCTCTAGGTCCTTCAGTGTGACATTTGGTTAAAAATTGACCATAACATTGCCCTGGAGGACCTAGATATCCCTAGAGAAAACATATTAATACAATCTGTGAATAATCAAACCCGCAAAGGTCAATGCTACAAATGTAGCGGGACAGGTGTACTATGGTGCAAATAATATGTACACAATGTAGTATAATAGCCAGCCAATACAATAGAGTATTATAATATATGAATATACTATCCTTATAATATGCATTACAATATTTGATAATAGGCTATTAAGGAGAGCCATATATAGCACTGTGGTAGATAATATTACTACATATATTTATTTCTAACCCAATTTCCCCCAGATTGGGATTCAAAGCAGTTTACAATGATTAAAAAAACATTGCTAAAAATCCACAAAATGCAAGAGCTAAGAGACAGTGAAACAATTTAAAAAGAATTAAAACCTGGTTAAAACCTACATATTTAAACACACACACAGGAGTCTGCCATGACCATCTTCTGATTCTCCAAGTGTGGATCCTTGCAAACAGGAAGGAAATATCATTATGCTCAAGGAAAGGTTTCCGAAGAACCCCTCTATCATGACTGATAGAGGCCAGAGGAGAGGAGCACCATGAACAGAGGCACTCTACGCCAACAGTTGGTAACCAGCGAAGAGGGTAATATGCTGCTTACTTCACTGGTGTTGCTACTCAGATAAGCAAAAGAACAAGTGACATGTGTAATTTGATTGTTTTACTTTAAGGGAAGGAATTGCAGAGCTCAGAGAAGTTAATCTCCAACTCTCAGAATCCCAGTGGTCAAACTGGATGGGGTATTTTGGGAGGTGAAGTCCAAGAAAGTAAGAACCAAAATAAAGCTGCTTCAAGTCTCTTTGGAGGTATGCTATTTAAATGATGCATGGGTCCTAAGAGTCCGGAGGTCGCGCCAAAGCCACACTCCATTCCTAAGCACTGGAGGGAAGCTTTGGTGAAGCTTCCGGATTCTTAGGATGCACGCATCATTTAAACAGCATACCTCCAAAAAGACCCGAAGCAGCTTTATTTTGGCAGTCTGTAACAGGCCTATGAAACAACAAACATCCTCCCCCCCCCCTCCAACCCCTTCCCACCTTTTCTCACCTGCAGCTCTTGAACCTGGGCATTTCCTAGTTAGTGGGGAGTTGTGAGCCAAACATTCAGCAAAATGGCTCATTCTGATAGTTTCTCAAAGAGAGATGGATGAGGTGGTGAAGGAAAATCCCTGTGTGCGTAGACGTGTTGCAATGCTTTCTGAGGATCCCTGGGAATGATGTATTTGTTGTATGATCAAAAAGGAGAATATGCAAAGACCGATGCTCCCCCTGAGGTGGTATCTCATTCTGTCTCTGAGGCATAAAGAACTAACAAAGTCACAGTTTGCTGAACCTATCTGTGGAGAGGGTTATCAACTGGGTTGCTTCAGAATTCAACCCAATGAAAAACTAAAGATAATGAACTCATGAGCCAAAGAAGGGTAAATCAGCCTAGCACCCACATTCTGCTGGTAAAATGTATTAAAAGATAATCCACTTCAAATATTTGTGTTTTAAGTCTCTACCATAAACATCTAGAGTTTTGACTGATAAGAAGCACACAGAAGAGTGAAGTGGTAGAAGGAAGCACAGGGTGCAGAGGAGGAGAGGAAGATAGTAGCAATCTGGTGTGTTTGTTGAAGAATACTGGTTCACATTAAAAGGCATCATTCATGCCTGCCAATGAGTCAGAGAATCTGCTGGGAATGAAATCCTGGGAGAGAAGACATGGATGTTGCCTTATTGTACACTTGTAAGCTTATCACACTGCTCTCTGTGGCATGGGAATGGAACGGGATGGAAGGGTATGGATCAGGGGGAGAACGTGTCTTACCACATGGCAGAATGCCCCTGATGCCACCGAAAAGCCCCAATCCATTCTTCATCTGTCCCACAGCAGCCAATTTTCAAGATCTGTTCAGAATCGTTCTTGAAAATTGGCTGCTGTGGGACGGACGCAGAACAGATTGGGGACTTCCGCAGCACTCACAAAACTATAAATCCCAGGATTCTGTAGGGTGGAGCCACGGCAGTTAAAGTGGTGTCAAATTGCATTATTTCTACAGTGCAGATACACTCTTAGTTGGAGTTTTTCATACTAATTAGCCACTGATAGGGAATGGCTGTTAGACCCTTGGTCAGTCCAGAGCAGCGATTTGCTGGCTAGATTCAGTAAGAACAGCTGATGGTAAACAATTCAGGTCCAGAGCACACTGCAAAAATAATCCAGTTTGAGACCACTTTAACTGCCCTGGCTCAATGCTTGGGATAGGCTTACCTGTCAAGAGAACTTTGGTGCCACAATAAACTACAATTCCCTAGCACTGAGCCAGGGGAGTTAAAGCAGTCTCAAGCTGGATTATTTGTGCAGTGTGTTTTGGACCATAGTCCAACTCTACTCACCAGACTAGAAGTAGAGACACCTCTGTTCAAATATCCACCACTCATTTATGATGCTTGGTACGTGACCATGATTCATTCTTTTAACCTAGCGGGTTGTTGTGGGTGACCAAAACCAGGGTGACCAAAAGTTATGCTTACCATTCCTGGAAGAAGGGCAGGATACAGGTATAAAAAAACAGACCAAATATTGAAAATGCCCAGTTCAAAGAATCCCCTCACCTTCAGTCAGACAATAGAACAATCTCAGCATGGCAAAGGAGAATCTGGCTTGCTGACTCCATCTCCTTCCCTTCCTCTGCTGTTTTTCTCCTTTTATCAGGATGAAGAACTGACCAAAAAGCCTGGAATACAGTACAATGCTTCCTTTCCCTGTAGTCTTAGGAGATCACTGTGGTTCTGAGACTCAGTGAAGGGCTGGCCCCACCACTAGCCAGAATCACTTTAGGTGGCAGATACTCAGAGGTGGCAACAAGATGTGGAAAGAAAGATGCATGGACACTCCTACACCATCCAAGCTAGCTGACTATTTGAATGGGTTAAACGTCACAAGAAGGCTTAAATACCCTACAGGCACCAGATCCCATCTGACCTTGGAAGCTAAGGAAGATCAGCCCTGTTAGTACTTGCATGAGAATTATCAGGAGCTCTAGGCTGTATTTGAGAGGAAGGAAGTGGCAAAACCATCTCTGAGTATTCCTTGACTAAGAAAACTCTATGAAATTCATGGGGTCACCATAACTCAACAGTTGACCTAAAAGCACATACAGATACAAAGGGCACAAGTTCAGTAACAATATTGAGCTACTGTTTTGTTCTTTTACTCAAACCAGCTTTACCTTGAGATGGTCCCAATTCAATAGATCTCCATGGAAGCTACTGGCATTGCAAGAAATAATATGTGTGTGCATGTGTTACAGATCTGACTGTCTCTGTTGTTGCTTTTCTTAGGATTAGCACTGACATCTCCTGTTAAAAACTCAAAAGGTAAGGTTTGGTTGACTGGAGAACCTGAATTTGGGCTGAAGTATATCAGAAGACCATAAAAGCATGTAATATTTGTATTAAAATGAAGTGGTATGAAGGTAAGTAAAGTCCAGGAGACACTTAGGGCTCCTGTGTCTCCATGTGTGCTAATATTATAGTCAAAACAGGATGCTTCATGTGATAATATGGTGTACTCCACAGTTAATAATAAATTATGATCCCCAGGGCAGATAAAGCAGTCTCAAACTGGATTATTTCTGCAGTGTGTTTTGGACCTTAGTCTCACACTGTTAAGACACAAATTTTAAAAAAGCGTCATTTTTAAAATGGCATCCCTTTTATAAAATGGGAAAGATCAAGGTTTGCTTTCTACCCTCCCTATGTATATATGCTGTGTGTGTATATGTCTCTCTCTCTCTCTCTCTCTCTCTCTATATATATATATATATATATATATGCATATACACACACACACACACATCCCATCATGGAACCTCCTCTGCTGCCCTTTAAGGCAGAGGAACTAGGCCAAAAGAGAACATGGCATCCCTGCCTGGCCAGAATAAGAAAGAATTTTCCTTCCAGAAGGTTCCATCCATGTCTTGCTCCAGATGTTTCCTTAAATCGTCGTCCCGGAGACTCCAGATGGTTCTGAAGCCAATAGATCATTTCTGGCCAGGCTTTCTGAAGTCCGGTCAGAGGTCAGGAGATTCGGAAGGGGTGCTTCTCGCCTTGTCTTCTTGCCGGCACAATGCCCGGAAATTGTTGGCATCTTCCCAAAGTGAGTTTGCCAAGGAGGAAGAGGAGGAGAGGTGATTGGCCATCTCACGTTCTTTGGCCCTCATTTATTTCTCTCTTTGGCAGTGGGTACCGAAGAGAGGCAAGAAGAGCTCCAAAGTCTCTGTGGCACCAGAGTCTTCTCCAATAGAAAATGAAAACCCAGGGGCTTGTAAGCCGTAAGTCTCAATTTCCTTCCTTTCTGCCTACCTCTTTCGTTCTTGTTGTTTTTGTGTGCCTTCAAGACCTTTCTGACTCATGGCCACCCTAAAACCTGACATGGGTTTTTCATCAAGATTGGTCATCTTCCCAGGCTGAGAAAGCGTGACTTGCTCAGGATTCAAAGGCCTCCAGAGTCATAGTCACAAAGTGGGGTGCCAGCCCCTCCTGGCTCCATGGTCTCATAAAATGGTCTCATATAAATTTTGCAATTTATATATACATATATTAATATATTTTCAGGCCAGGAGTTGAATGCGTGGATGAAGAATCTGTAGATATGGAGGGCTGGCTGCGTTGTTTAAAATATATATCTGTGCAGGACTCCTGCATAAACTTTGGTATCCTCGGGGGGGGGGGGATCCTGGAAACCAAACCCTAGCAGATATCAAGGGCCCACTGTTGTTGTTATTATTTTTATTATTATTATGGGACAAGCATCCATGGATTTTGGGGTGTGTGTGCGTGTGTGTGTGTGTGTGTGTCCTGGAACCAGAGGCTCTTGAATCGGTGGATTACAGACTGAGTGCTGACTGTACAATTATTCCAGATGCCATTAAGAGACACTGAATGGATAGAAACAAGGAGTTATTTATTAAGAGAGCTAATATATGTCTTGGACAGGGGTGAATGCGTGTGTCCTTGCATCTCCCCAAAACTAAGCGGTTTTTGATTTCTTAACGCTTGGTGTATGTGATGCTTCTTCGCCGCTTCATTAGTGGTGATTTCTTGCCTTCCATTTCAGGGCCATAGACTTACAGATGGTCTGATGTTTCATGGCCTTTTGCTTTCCTCCCCTTTCAGACATGCAGAAGCAGGTGATGGAGTGCACACTTCTGAGACTAATGCAGTGGAGGAGCCCTCTAAGTCAGTACGTAAATATGAGAGTCCTGCTCTCATTCCCTACCAATGTGCCTCTTTTCATCATTTGAGGCAAGGCACAACGTTTCGCTGGAAAAGGCCAGAAATCATTAGCCTGCTTCCCTCCAGGCCTTTTGGGTGGAAAATTAATCTCAGATCAACCACGTTTGCTGGACACGTGTGTGTGTGTGTGTGTGTGACCATCCCAGGTTCTCTGGTCAGCCTAATTTCTCTTTCTCTATTCTAGAAGTGGAGAAAGCTCTTTGGGTGGGGTACAGGATCCAGAAAACATGACGCTCTTGATCCAGGGACTGCCCCAAGAAGGAAGCCAGAGTCTTCTCCAACAAGAAAGAAAGAAAGAAAAGAAGGAAGGAAGGAAAGAAGGAAGAAAGGAAGGAAAGAAAGAAAGAAGAAAAGGAGGAGGTAAGAAGGGAAGGAGTAATCAGGATCTTCTAACACACAAGTGTCCATTTCTCTCTCTCTTCCTTCCTTCCTTCTTTCTATTCTTCTTTTCTTCCTTGCTTCCTTCCTTCCTTCCTTCCTCCCTCCCTCCCTCCTTCCTTCCTTCCTGCTTTAGTTCTTGGTTGTGTGTGCCTTCAAGTCCTTTCTGAGAGTGGAGGAAGATATGGTTGTCCTTCATCCAATTCAGAGAGGGTAATTTTTCTCATTTGGGAGGGCTGAAAGTACAATTATTCAGA
>NC_056530.1:17673403-17683303 GCF_019175285.1 Sceloporus undulatus
TTTTGCTGATGGTCACCCTGAATGGCACAAATGGATGCCTTGTGGTTTCTTAAGTTCAATGGTATGGCCGGCAAAGAGGGACATTTGTCTTGTTTATCCTCTGACCATTAGAAAACCATCCCTACCAAGTCACGTCTCCCTCTTGCCCTTCTTTCATTAGATAATAAATAATTAATTAAAAATCCGATGCTGCCACGCAAAATCTTACCTCCTTATATTTCTCCACACAGCTCCCAAGAAGAATATGATGTGATCCCTTACCAAGGCTCACCTTTTGCACCATTGGAAGTAAGACACAAGTTCCCCTGGAAAAGACCAAACCTCACTATCCTGCTTTCCTCCACCAAGAAGGCCTCAGGGCACTTAGAGACTCCAGAGCACCTCTTCTGTAGACCTAATAGTTCTCTAATTTCTCCCCTCTTTTATGCTCCCTCACAGACGAAATCACTTCTGCACGAACTGTGCCAACAGTTCTGCCGTTCCTCCCGTGAAGTGGCTGTTGATATTGCTGACAGTGTGGCCGAGAACCATCTGGAACTCTTTTTAGAGCACGTATTGGAAGTAGATGGAAAGTAGGTGAATTGCTCCTTTTTATCCTTCTCCTGAGATTTCCCCTTCTGGGTGTAGAATCCCAATTAGGATGTGATGTCTCTCTTCATCCATTTCTCTGGCAGGGAATGTGTTGCACTAATGGTTGGAGTCCTAGCCTCATCAAACTGCAATTTGGATAAGGTGATACACCTCTTGGTTTCTACAATTAGTGGGAAACCTTGCTCTTTTCCTGTAGAGACGTTCAAACAGTTTGAGTTGAAGGTAATGTGATCACTTCCTCCGAAGGTCTGTCCTGATCGGACAGAAGGGGAGTCCTCGCTCTTACTGAGCCCAGAATTTACTTCTCTCCTCAGGTGAAGGCAGTCAAATTCATTGCAACACTCATAAGTGTCATCCCGCATACAGAGAGACTAGACAAATGGGCCACAGACTTCAATGTCCTCTTTTCGAATTTCATGGCAGATCATGTCCTCTTTTCTGACGGGACGGACACTGGCCGCTTCATGTCACTAAAGTAAGATGTGTCTTTGTTTCCGGGGAAGAAATTCCACTTAGATGGGGCTAGATGTAGGAATACAAATCCTACAAGCTTTTGTGTCACATAAGAACTTGGTGACATGACAATTGTTGTCTCTTCACTGCAGAGAAATAGCCACGGCCATTAAAATCCTGGATGGCAGATGGGGCCTGATGTTCTCCATATTCTTGAAGCACTGTTCTTCCATTAGGTGAGTTATAGAATCATTAGTTGGGAGAATGGCCATTTCAAATATTACAGTTTTCGACTTCCTGGTTGTGATGGTGGATCGACAAGACACGCTCTGAGGTAGCTCTCGGAGAAGTGGTCTCCATAACATGGTGACTGGGCTGACAAAAGTTGGTCAAACCCCTTTCTGAAAAGTTAGCTCATCTTTTGCTAGCTGACTCCAGAAAGTGTGGTAGAAATAACTGAACTATATGTTATACTCCCCTACTCTCAGCAATATTATTCAGTTTTAGGATAGTAAAAGTCTTTTCTTTTAAGTCAAGTGTAAAAAGCTCTTGTTAGGAAACTGATAGAACATTTTTTTCATGTTATAAAATAGGAATAAATGTTTTTCCTGAATTATCACGGGAATCATTGTGATATATGTGTAAAGAAGGATGAGATTAATTATTTAAAAAATTATAAATTAGGTCAGCACTTCGTTTCGGCAAATTTGAAAAGGAAAAAAGGGATAGTTCTCTATATAAACAACAATTGGGACACAACTGAAATTTTGAATGATACTGAGGGCCATTATGTCGGGGTAATAGTTAATATCCAGGATCAAAAAATGTTAATTTGGGGAATTTATTCACCTATTGTTAATAAAGAAAGCTTCTATCAACAGCTGCTAAAAAAGAAGATTAAAAATATTAGTTTTGACGCGGCCATTCTCATAGGAGACTGGAACGCAGGATGTGAACCTCAAATAGACAGGGCTTCTACTCGGGTATTTAAGCCTAAGCAAGGAAAGTTACCCAAGTTTTTTTTTTGATTGAATAGATTTTTGTGGACTGGTAGATATTTGGAGATTAAGAAACCCTGAGGTTAAAGACTTTACTTTTTATTCCCATGTGCATATTTCTTGGGCGAGGCTAGACATGTTTATGATTTCATCTAATCTCAGTTCTAGAGTTAAACATGTCATCTAATTTTAAATCGAATTGAATATCATGGGAAAAGTCGCAATAGATTATTGACTTTAATCTTTGTTGATTATGAAAAAGCTTTCGATAGGGTTAGTTGGCGGTTTCTGAAGGAGGCTTGCAATAAGATTGGGTTGGGGATAATTTTGAATTTTGGATGGCTAAGAGCTATCAAAAATAATCAGCGAGTTTAGTTGGGCTAAATCATGTCTCAACCCCTCTGTAGGAAGTCACTATGTTCTTGTAGTAATGTGGTCTTTGTACTTAGTGTTGTGGGGTTGGGGTTAGTGTTGAGTGTTTGTATTGTATGTTATTGCTATTGTTACGGATTTGCATGTAGATATGTATGTTTGTGTGTGTGTGTATATATATATATATATATATATATATATGTATGGTAAACTTTAATAAAGATTATTTTAAAAAAAAGAAAGAAATATTACAGTTTTCAAATAGGAAGATGGCCAAGTCAGAACAACAGCAACTGCTTTCTTTGTTCTTTTCCAGTTAAACATTCCCCACACGGGACTGAAAAATGACCATTGGTTCCAGGAATGCCGTGACCCCAAAGAAAAGTTTCAGCTTTTCAGGCTGCTGGAGGGAAGTCTAGCCCCTGCTGAGTGGAGAAGTCACCAGAAGGCCAGCAGGTCCCTCTCTCTGCTGTGTCTAGGGCAGGAGAAAGATGTCATCACATCCAAAGATGTATTTTGGAGCAAAGTGTGCCTCATCCTTGACTCCAGAAGATGCATTTTTTTTTTTGCATATTCCACCAACTAGCAAGGTGATGAGTAAAAAACTTCAGGCTTCAGTGGACATATCCTACTACCTTGCACAGAGTGTCAGGAATCAGTTCTGGTGCTGGCAGAGACTCATCCACTTCTTGCTCTCAGCCTGCCAAGATGCCATCACATGTAAAGGTGTACAGTCATTTCTCTGAATTCGTGGGGGGACTGTTCCGGGACCCCCTGGGTATTCAAAAATTTGTGGTTATTCAAGTCCCTCCCTCCTTTCCTCCTCCTTTCTCCCCCCCCCCCCACTGGGGGCTGGGAGGGGGCCTTCCCTCACTCCAGTGGAAAGGGAGCCAGGGTGCAGGGGCCACCAGGGCATGTGATCTCCACCCCATTGGCCGGCCGTCATACCGATTTCCCTTCCTGTCGGGCGCACGCCCGCTCCAACATGGCCGATGGCTCCCGGCTTGCCTTCCGTCTCATCCTGTCATCCTTGGAGCGGAACAGAGATGGGAAGCAGCTGGGGAAGTCACCATCTCCTCCCCCCCATCTTTTTACTTCACCACCCTAGCCATACTACAGTGGGCCCTTGGTATATGCGGAGGATCCGTTCCGGACCCCCCGTGTATGCCAAAATCCGTGTATGCTCAAGTCCCATTGTCCCCCATGGCGGCACGCGTGCACGCGCACCGCCATAGGGGACAAAATCCCCGGATTTGCCATGCGCGTATGCTCAAATCCGCGTATGCCAAAATCCGCGTATGCTCAAGTCCCATTGTCCCCCATGGTGGCACGCGTGCACGCACATCGCCATGGGGGACAAAATCCCCGGATTTGCCATGCGCGTATGCTCAAATCCGTGCATGGCAAATCCGCGTATAAGGAGGGTCGACTGTATAAGGCAGTGATAGCAAACCTATGGCACGCATGCCAGAGGTGGCACTCAGAGCCCTCTCTGTGGCCACCCTAGCACAGAGTTTGGCAGAGTTTCTTACTAGAAAGCCAGAGGGACATGGCACTTTGCAATAAATAAGTGGAGTCCGGGTTGCAGTTTGGGCACTTGGTCTGTAAAAGGTTCTCCATCACTGGTACAAGGCAATGGGGCAGAGTAGGAGGACAAAATCCCCGGATTTGCCATGCGCGTATGCCCAAATCCGCGCATGGCAAATCCGCGTATAAGGAGGGCTGACTGTATAAGGCAATAGGGCAGAGAGAGGGTTCCCACTTGCTCGCTCACTCTGTCCCATTGCAATGGGGCTGGATGAGGTGAGTCAGCTCCAAGGCAATGGGGCAGAGAGAGAGAAGCGGGTCTGGAAGGGCTGGTCTGGGCGAGGTGCAGCTGGCACAGGGCTGTTTCTCTGAACCCTGAGCCATTCCGGAGCTGGGCAACTATGAGTCAGGAAGTGTCAGTGGGGTTGGGGAGCAGAGAAGCTGGCATGGGGCCGTTTCGCCACCCCCCGGGCTATTGCAAACCCATAGCTGTCTGGGGGGGAGACCGAGAGGCCTGTAAGGGCCTGTGGGAGGCGGGGGAACCAGGACAGGGCCTCCTCTTCCTCCCCCTGCCCTTTTCCTGGCCAGCAGCTGTCTGGGAGAGGCAGCTGAAGGCTAGGAGGAGGAGCCAGAGGTGTGTGCCTCTGCGTAGTGCCATTTTCTGGCTTCCAGCTGTCTCAGAGAGACAGATGGAGGTTGGGAAATTGCAGGGAGGAGGAGAAACGGGCACGCGTATGCCCATTCCTCCTTGTCCCTGGCCCATGCCCGGCAAAACGGCATCACGTGCCATGGATGCAAGAGGTTTACCATCACGGCTTTATAGCATAGTTAGGATGGAGAGGTAGAAGGATTGGGGGGAGGAGATGGTGACTTCCCCAGCTGCTTCCCATCTCTGTTCCGCTCCCAAGACAACAGGATGAAACAGAAGGCAAGCCAGGAGGCATTGGCCATGTGGGAGCGGGCGTGTGCCCAGCAGGAAGAGAAATCGGCATGGCGGCCAGCCAATGGGGTGGAGATCACAGGCCCTGGTGGCCCCTGCACCCTGGCTCACTTTCCCCTAGAATAAGGAAACGCCCCCTCCCAGCTTCCAAGGCCACACTAGGCCTGGTGGAGGGCAAAAGAAGGAGGGAGGGGATCGGGTGGGTCAGGGGAGGTCGCAGTCGTAGGGATAATCAAAGCCATGCGTCCCAATGCCACGAATTCGGAGAGACGACTGTATATTGGAGCAGTATGCTTTTGCTAGGGAAAGGTATGGACCGTGCCAATAGCGGTCGGAACACAGGCTGAGGAATGGGGGGTTTGGAAGGCATTTAATTTTTAAAATTATTATTGTATTTCATATAGTATTACTGAATTACTGTATCTTTTGTTGTTATTATACTGGTGTGATATTGTGGTATTTTTATTATTGTTACGTATTGCTTCCTAGATTGGATTAGCCTTGTTATGGTATCATATTGCTGGATTGTATAAAAAAATTCAATATGATAACCGGTTTATTGTATTTTAAAAATAATTTGCTGTTCATTTCAAATACAGAATTGTTTGTTTTAAGTATCACTTAAAAATGTTGTGAATATATTGGTATAGCGTGTTAAGACTTCATTCTATGCAGCCCTACCCTCACCACAAAGCTCACCAAAGCCTTCAGCCCCTGCAAAATGAATTTGGGTGCAAGTTTTGGGTACATTATGTGCCCTTAAACTGGCCAAAATCTGCCACAATCTTTTAAAACTGTAGCAAATTGGTTCCCCCAAACCCCTAAAAGCCACTTAAGCTGCATCTGCACTGCAGAAATAATGCGCTTTAACTGCCATGGCTCAGTGCTATGGAATTCTGGGATTTGTAGCTTTGTGGAATATTCCTCTTTCTCTGTCAGCGAGCTCTTGTTCCACAACAAACTGCAAATCCCAAGACTCCATAGGATTTATGAATGATCCTTTTGTGAGACATACATGTTCTTCTTAATGGGGTTTCCTTTGGTGTGAATCTAAAGCGCAGTACTTTCAGAAGGAGGCCAAAGAAAGAAGCCAGTCTGCAGCTCTTCAGCTGAAATGATTTGTCAGAAAGAGCAAATCCCTGACAGAATTTTTAAAATGTTAGAAGTCCATGGCTTTCCAAGCATGAAGGATCTCAGAAGTATTCTTCTCAGACTCCCCACTGGGCAGCTTTAGATCATCAGACTTGTCTCCATTGAATTTTCCACATGGTCCACAGAGTTTCTCTGCAAGGGTCTCACTGGCTTTCACCATCACTTCTCCTTAGGACTGGAGCATGGCTTTAGTGCAGTTTCCAGACTCTTAATATGCATGCGTCATTTAAACAGCATACCTCCAAAGTGACCTGAAGCAGCTTTATTTTGGCCTTTGTTTGGGCCGTGAGTTTATCTGTCTGGCATTGGTCTTGCTCTATTTCTATTGCCCAATACCTTCCCCAGGATCATTCGCCAAACCGCGTGGCTTCCCGCCGACGAAAAAAGAAGCCGTGAAAAGCAGGTTCTTCTAAAGCCATGGAGGTGGCATAACAAGTGTGCCACTGGCACACTGGTTATGTAAGTGCCGCATGGTGTTTAGGTAACAATGGTGGTGCCCATGTATACAGGGTGTCACCATTGTTGTGCCCTCATCACATGCTAGGTTTGCAGGGCATGTGGACACTCTGCCCCCAGGCAACCCTAGCACTTGACGAGGCCGTCGCAAAGGGGCCATATGTACCAGGCCTTGGCTTCTAGGGAGAGCTGAGGCCTGATTTGTCCTTGGACCCATTCATTAGTTGTTTTGGTAACCATAAGCATAACCCAGGGTATCCATAACCCCTTCTATAAAAAGATAGTAAACCCCTCCCCAACACACACACTTGCAAAATTACTCAGGTTCTGTTGGAACCACTGTATGCTAAGTGGAAATTTGAAAGCTCTTCACTTACCAAATACCTCTACCTGAAATTACAAGACTACCATTGATACAGTCAGCCCTCCTTATCCACAGATATTTTATCCATGGATTCAAGCATCCACGGCTTGAAAATATTTTTTAAAAGTATAAATTTCAAATAGCAAACCTTGATATTCTATTTTATATAAGGGACACCATTTTGCTGTGCCATTATATTTAATGGGACTTGAGCATCCACAGATCCTGGAAACAAACCCCAGTGGATAACAAGGTCTCACTGTATCTGGAGTCCAAAAATGCCCAAAAGATTATAAATAACTATTACTATTTTTAATAAGAGGAAGAACAATAAAAACCTCTGGTTTTCTCTGGGCTTTTTTTCCTCACTTTCAATTTGCAACAGTTAAAAATTATCCCCTGGACCAAGGTAGGCAAGATGTGACCTTGCAAATAGACTTCCATTCCCACCATCTCACACCATTAATTCTGCTGTCTAAGGCTTCAGGTGGGAAATGAAGTCAAATAACACATGGAGGGTCACATATCTCTAGGTATATACAAACTGAAAAGTGCAATACTGAAGAAATGAAGGGAAGGATTAAGCTTTAATCAGATGCATCTTGAATATTGATGCTAGTTTGCCACTCTTTGCTTACCCATATATTGTTGTTACTTTTCATGGCAATGAATATATCTTGAAAGAAGTGTAGCCAAGTGTAGCCAAGGGTCCGTTTAGAAGAAAGAAAGTGCAAAGGCAGGCTTGCTGCTGAACATAAAACATAGAGAGATCTTGTAGCACCTTTGAGATTAACAGAAAGAAATTGGCAGCATGAGCTTTCGTAGACTTCAGTCTACTTCCTCAGATGCATTTTAAAATGCATGTGAGGAAGTAGACTGAAGTCTATGAAAGCTCATGCGCCCATGGTGAGCCATGATTGATGCCGTTGTCGTTGCGGACTAGGGCTGCTGGGCATTAAATGACCAGGTTCATCTAGCCCTAGTTCGTGGCGAGGACGCTGCAAACTCCTTTTGTACTGGACCTAAGTCTCCAGGACCAGATGACCTACATCCAACAGTTTTAAAAGAACTGGCAAATGTAATCTCAGAACCATGGGCAATAATTTTTGAGAGCTGGAGAACAGGAGGAGGGCAAACACTGTACCCATCTTTAAAAAAGGTGAGGGGAAAGGATCCCAACAAAATTCTGGAGCAGATTGTTAGTCTGTGAACATCTAGAAAGCAATTCCATTATCAGAAAAAGTCAACATGGGTTTGTCAAAAACAAGTCATGCCAGACTAATCTGATCTCCTTTTTTGATAAAATTACCAGCTTGGTAGACAAAGGGGATGCTGTAGATAGCATATCTTGATTTTAATAAGGCCTTTAACAAGGCTCCCCATGATAGCGGCAGCTAAAAAGGCCAATGCAGTTTTAGGCTGCATCAAAAGGCCTGTTGAAACAAGGATCAACCAGTGCTATAGCCTTTACATGAGACATCCATTAGCATTTATTTATGTTTTGTGGAAACATTTGCTGGTTATATGTGCTTTCTGGTTTTTATCTGGATAGAGTAGAATGATATAACACTTTGGGAAAAAGATGAAACCAAATAATCCAGCACTGGAAGCCAAAATAGAGAAAATCTCCACAGCTACAATATATTTCCCATTAGTGCTGAGGTAGGTTGGGATGAAGGATATCCAGACACTACAGAAAACCAACATGCTGAAAGTAATGAACTTGGCTTCGTTGAAGCTGCCGGGTAACTTCCGGGCCAGGAAAGCAAGCGTGAAGCTCGCCAAAGCCAACACACCCATATAAGCCAAAATGGAGTAGAATGCAATGGGTGAGCCTTCATTGCACTCTAGGATGATGTGCCCAGGCTCTGAGTACAAATTGGCATCTGGGAAAGGAGGAGAGGTTCCCAACCAGATCATGCAAATCACAGCCTGAACGAGAGAACAAAGCATCACAAAGAAGTACGAAACTCTAGGTCTCAGCCACTTCTGTGCACCGCTCCTTGGCTTTGTGGTTTTGAATGCCAAAACCACAGTGAAGGCAGGTCAGCTTCCTTGGTCGGCCGATGAAGAGCAAGGAGCAGAGGAAGCAGAGTATCAGGGAGGAGAGGAGGACATAGCTGAGATGTCGGTTGGTGGCTTTAACTATGGGAGACTCTCTGTATCTGATAAAGCTTCCTAGCACCAGTGCAGAAAAGAATGAGAAAGATACTGCCGTGGCAGCTAAAGCGATTCCCAAAGGTTTCATGTAAGATAGATAGGTGATATTTTTGGGGATGCACTCATTTCTTGCTTCGTTTGGATAGTGGTCCTCTTTGCAAGCCAACAACATCAGGAGAGCTACATGTTACTCACCTGTAGTAGAAGCAGCCAGTAATGTAGAGAAAACAACATGTGACCCTCCAGATGTTGTCAGGCTATGACACAAGCCACCACCTGAAGGGCCACATGTTCTTTGTAGTAAGGAATGCTTGAATCAACTGAACTACAATGTGAAGTCGAAGGCTTTCATAGCTGTCATCCATAGATTTTTGTGGGTTTTTCAGGCTATGTGGCCATGTTCTAGAAGAGTTTATTCCTGACTTTTGAAGATTCCTGAAGATGCCCATAGCCACAGATGCTGGCAAAACATCAGGAATAAACTCTTCTAGAATATGGCCACAGACCCCGAAAAACCCACAAATATCAACTGAATTACAGTTGAGGATTAAAACTTCATCAACTCTTTCCTTAGCTATAGGCTCTGTAAAGAGAAAGCAGAAAGATGAGAAGGATCAGCCCTTGCACCGATCCATACCCCACCCCTCCCACCTCCGCCTTAATAAAAGGGTCAGAGATAATCTCCCCTTATGTAATGGGATTATTAGGCACAAGGAAGAGAGAGAGAGAGAGAGAGAGAGAGAGAGAGGATCCCAGGTCCAGGTTGTAGTGGCATCAGCAGGGAACATCTGTTCCCATCCTCAGCTGGATTTATTTAGCGGCCCTTAGCTTTGGAAAGGTTGTTTGCAACCGGAAGGGAAGGGACCCCCAAGGGCCATCTAGTCCAT
>NC_056530.1:17683313-17696583 GCF_019175285.1 Sceloporus undulatus
CCCCTCCTTCTGCCATGCAGGAATACATAGAGCCCTAGAGATGGAAGGGACCCCCAAGGGCCCTCCAGTCCAGCCCCTCCTTCTGCCATGCAGGAATACATAGAGCCCTAGAGATGGAAGGGACCCCCAAGGGCCCTCCAGTCCATCCCCTCCTTCTGCCATGCAGAAATACATAGAGCCCATTCATGATTGTTGTGGCACTCTTGGCACGATCATAAATGCTCCCTGGAAGTGATGGAGATAGGGAGGGGACTCGCCATGTTCTCCTGAAGCGCATTTGACTGTGCCACAGATTTCCATTGCTCTCCTGGGAACTCCCTGGAGTTGAAGGTGGGTTGGGGGGGGGGGGGTGGGGGGGGGGGGCTGTTGATACCTTAGATCATTCATAGCTATGTTTATGTACCTATGAATGAGACAGGATCACAGACATTACCTTTTGGGACTACACTGCCCAGAATCCCCCGGTCAGCATGGTCAAAGGCCAAGAAACAAGCTCAGCCTCACTATAAAGTACATTGAGGCAATTGCCTCAGGCATCAGATGCTGGTTGAAGCTGCAGTTGCAATGGGTGCTGCCACACTGCAGATTTCATGCAGTTTGACACTGCTTTATCTGTCATGGCTCCATCCTATGCGATCTGCATTTGTTGCAACACCAGAGCTCTCTGACCAATTACAACATTTTAGTTCTAGTTCTGAGCCAACAAATGAAGGCACCAACTCAGATAGACTATCTTTTCAAGGCCTTTGAAAAGAAGGGTCCGGACAGGTCTGTGCCATCCATCACTGCCATGTGCTTCTTCTGGGACAGGCCTGCTGTGTCTGTTTCAACAGGGAGTTGGGTTTCAACAACCTGCTTCTCTGCCTGCCATATTCCCCTGGCACTGAGAAAAGGAAAACCTGTTCTCCATGTGGAATTGGGAGGGAAGGCTTTGTGTTTCCAGAGGAGCAGGCAGCAGGAACAGGCTGATTTAGTTAACTAGTATGTGGCAGGCAGGCATGCAACAGGTGCAGATAGAGAGACACTGTGACGGCAGAGCCAGCCCAAGAAATGTTGCTGCCTGAGGCAGGACAGTCAAAGCGTGCCACACAATTGGTTCCTGCTTTAACAATGTTGGATCAGTGGTGCTTGTCAAGGTGGCAGGACTTTGGGGCAGTAAGGCAGAAATCCCACTGAGAGCAGAATAAGCAAAGGCTCCCCAAACACAAGAGGGCTCATGTATCACATCCGGGAGGGCGATCCAGCGGCCATAGCATTTCGTAGACCTCCTTCCGCTCTCAGAAATATATGATTAGTACATGGAAAGATCTTATAGCACCTTTGAGAATTGCATGAACTCATAGACACATAGAACATGCACACATAGCCTGAAAAACCCCCACACACACAAAGCTATGGAATCAGGCCATGAAAGGCCTCCGACTTCACAAATATAATAATAATAATAATAATAATAATAATAATAATAATAATAATATAGAGATATAGCTGTGTTAGTCTGTAGAGTCAGTATGTAGAGAGATCTTGTAGCACCTTTGAGACTCACTGAAAGAAATAAGTTGGCAGCATGAGCTTTCATAGACGAAAGTCTACTTCCCAAATGCATCCGAGGAAGTAGACTGAAGTCTATGAATGTTCATGCTGCCAACATATTTCTTTCAGATAGGCCCAAAGGTGCTACAATATCTCTCTACATACTGATTCTACAGACTAACATGGCTACATCTCTCTATTATATTGTTGTTGTTGTTATTCTTATTATTATATTTGTGAAGTTGAAGGCCTTTCCTGGCCGGCATCCATAGTTTTTTTGTGGGTTTTTCGGGCTATGTGGCCAGCGTTCTGGAAGAATTTGTTCCAGACGTCACAAAAAAACCCTATTCTTATATTTATTTGCATTTGCATCCAACTTTTCCCCCAGAACTGGAACTCAGAGCGGCTTCACGATATTAAAATGCAAAACATAGAAAAGTGATACATTCAAATAGTAAAATAGATTACGGTACTGGTCCTATAGGAACATTCTCTTTTATGTTATTATTAAATATTATTATAATTTTATTTTATTACTGTTTTATTATTATTAATTATTATTATTATTATTTTATTTTATTATTTTCCCTCAGATCTCCCTTAAACCACTGGGGCAAACTGACATTATATATATATATATACACACACACACACACACACACACAAACATATATATTTACACACACACACACACACACACACACACAAACATATATATTTACACACACACATATACACACACACATATACAGTATATTTACACACACACATACATTCACACACACACACACACACACACACACACACATATATATATATATATATTACACACATATATATAATGTCAGTTTGACTCAGTGGTTTAAGGGAGAACTACATCCCCCGACATGCAACGCTTCAAGGCGGTGCCTCAAAGAACGTTCAGGGCGCTTCCCAGAATGCACCGCTCTGATGAGGCACCGCCTCCCAGTTTGGCTCGCGCGAGGCACTATGGGGGATGTATTTCCTGGCTCGCCCGCTCTCCATAGCAGGAGAAGGAGGGCTCCCGAGGAGAAAACTACAACCCCCATAGTCCAATCGGAACGTTTAGAAGAGGCGCATGCGCAGAAGAGGTAAAACGAGGAGTCTGTGTCTAGTGAGTATCAAGGAGGAATGGCGGGAGGGAGGGAGGGAAAAGAGGGGGCGACTGGAAGGATGATGGGCTCTGCAGTTATAGTGATGCTTTCAAAGTCTTATAGATGAGTTCCCTAAATTGTTGTTGTTGTGTCATAAGTCATTTCTGACTTATGGCAACCCTAAAGCAAACCTATCATGGGGTTTTCCTGGCAAGGTTTAATTTGGGGTGTCATTGTCTTCCCCTGAGGCTGAGAGAGTGTGACTTGCCCAAGGTCACCTATGGGTTTTCTATGGCTGAGCAGAAATTTGAACTCTGTTCTCCAGACTATTCTAGAGTATCGCACTACACTCATATAGCACTGCTATTGTACTCTTAACTGCTCTGGCTGCCTCCTGTTGCATTCTGGGATTTGCAGTTTAAGGAGCAGGCATAGCACCTATTAGGACTGCATCTACACTGGAGGAATAACCCAGTTTGGTACCGCTTTCGTTGCCTTGGCTCAAGGCTATGGAATTCTGGGAGTTGGAGTTTGTTGTGGGGCCCAGAGCGGAGCTTTCTGGCCCCCACAACAAACTCCAACTCCTAGAATTTCATAGCCTTGAGCCAAGGCAATGAAAGCAGTGCTAAACTGGGGTTTACTCCAATGTATATGCAGCCTTAGAAAAGAACCTCTACCCTAGGTAAGGCTATACTGTATAGTATAAGTTTGGGGGTCTGGTTGCAGAGAGTAACATACAGTATTGGACTGGTAGTTGAGATTCCTTTTTTGTACTGGTTTGTGTGTCCCTAGGAAAGTTAGACTCTGTGCTGGACTTGGTACACCTAGTCCTTTGTTGTTTGTTTCTCTCTTACCCACTTCTCTTTCTCCCATTTCCCCAGGAACAACAACAACCTGGCATTGCGAGGCGGGAAGGAATCAGCGACCACCACGACCCCCAACCCTCCTTGGTTCCTGAGCCTTCTTCATCCATCAGGCTGGCACCAAGATGACCCTCTTCCACTTTGGGAATTGCTTTGCCCTGGCTTACTTCCCTTATTTCATCACCTACAAATGCAGCGGCCTGTGAGTTTCCTCACAGGTGGTTTTGGTGCCTGTGATAGAAGGAAGTTTTCCCTGTGCTAGGCTGGGCTTCTCTTGCTTGCTCCATCATTTTGCTGACGGAGGGAAAAACAACATGGTGGCCCCACTCTTATTCCATGTATAGTTAAGCCTCCATATCTATGGATTCCTTATCCATGGGGGCTCCTGGAACTGAACCCCAGCAGATACCAAGGGCTCATGTTTAGTGTAAAGGTTAGAGGGAAAGGGGGACAGGTTGAGGATGGGATGGTAGCCTCATGTGATTTAAAGAGTTGTGGGTGTGCAAAGGTGGGCTAATGTGAGCTATTCTGCTGGGATAAACTGTGTGGATGGCAAGATGCATCCAAACACATTGGCAAGGCAGTGAGTCAGACCCACACAAGCTGATGTCGCATTTCCACCTCTTGGATTGGTGGGTCCTAACATGGAAGTGATGGCTACACCATTTGCATGTATTTATTAGATAAATGTGTTCGTTGCAACCCTCATCATGTATTCTCCCCCTGCAGCTGGTAATAATAGATGTTAAGAGTACTGCACTGATGAAATCATCAATGACAGTAGCAGCTGATTAAAAATGCAAGCAAACAGAGGATAGGGAAGGAAATAAAACTAGGATGGGGAATCCATGGCCCTCCAGATGATGTTGGAATGCAGTCCCTGTCATTCTTCACCCTTAGTCATTCTAGCTAGGGTAGATAGGAGTTCTGGAGACACACAGGTTCCCAACCTCTGAGAAAAGGAAAGTTGTTTATAGTGCTTCATAACAGGAGGAGATGAGTTTTCTCCTTGATAGAAATTCTTTTTTGTATTTCTACCTCTTTCAGGTCAGAATATAATGCTTTCTGGAGATGTGTCCAAGCTGGAGCGACTTACCTATTTGTTCAGCTTTGTAAGGTATTTGTTCATTTTTTAGTATTTGGAATATTGGCAGGAATGAACTAGCAAATAAAAACTATAATGTCAGAAGCATGAGAGCCATTGTGAATAACTGTGGATTTGCTGGCAAAGTTCTCTCTCAATTGTTCTTGCCCTGGTGGATATTTTGTTAACGGAACACTATCATTTAAAGTGAAGCACAATACAGGTATGCCTTAGTTAACAAAGTCTCTGAGAAAGATATTACTGTTTACAAAGGTTTTGTACACCTGCCCAGCCCCCTGTTTCCTTTCCATCACCTATCTAGGTGGAGGTTTTTAGCAGCAAGGGCACTGGATGATGTAGAAGGGCTGGAAAATTGAGATATGGGCTCTTGGTGCTGGGTTGTACCAATTTGACTGTAGTGAACAATGCACAAAGCCTGAGTTGAAAAAGTATAGGATTCTGTTTTAGCCAATCCTACTGTAGCTGTGTATGTCTGTCTACAAGAGGCAAAGTAAACAGCAATTGCCTCCAGAATCCATTATTGACCATATATGAACAGCAAAAAGGGGAGAGCAGATAATGCTGCCTATTCAGCTACACCCAGCATGTTAAGAAGCATGCATATATTAAAATATGGCCATACAAACAGAAATCATAGGAAAAGCTAGTAAAAGAACAAATCACTCTTGGATACATTGTGGACAAAGCCTTTGAATGGTTTCTCTAAAGTTCAGAATGTGTTGTTTACTAAGGCTTTCCTGACCTGGTTGTTTCATTTCATGTTTGCACATTATATGCATTTTTAAAAAAAGTTTTGCTGAAACATGCTACTACTCTTCTTTTTTGTGGTGTAGGGACCTATTCTCCCCCCCCCCCCCCAATGTTATTTCTATCTTTGGGATTAAATGTACTGCTAAAGAAGTAATGTCCAGGAACACATCTACACTGTTAACTCTGGTTCATTTCTTGAAAATGAAAACAAAAAGCGGAGGAAAAACGAGTACTGTACTTGAAGAGCTATTGGAAATTTTAACGTATGGAATAGTTAAAAGTGATTCTTTATGTAGCAAAAAATGTAAACAAACACATGGTTGCATCTTGGCATGGAAAGATCTGATGAAAAGAGACAGATAACTCCATCTTCCCCATTAGTCTGCTATATTTCCATGCTGGTTATGGAAGAAGAGGCTTTTCATTCTCAGAAGCCAAAATGGAAAGCAAGTAGGAGAGGGTAGCCAATCCCATCAAGCTGCTCTCCATCTTAGATGCATTGAATTCCTGCTCATCTGTGGGGACCCAGTTAATGCTTAAGCACAAAACATTTGCTAAATCCCAGAAACTGAGCTTATAAACCTGGTCAGTACACAGTACTTTCTGAAGAGGCTTGCCTGTGAGATGTTCAGTTACCTTTTTTGATACAGTAATAAGCCTTCTCTCTTTCCATGTTGTTGTTCGATTTGTCTGTCTGTCTTTTACAGATGCTGTTCTTAGCAACATTCTTTCCAACTTGGGAGGGTGGTGCAGGTGCTTATGACTTCGTTGGAGTAAGTTCAGTTTTGCTCAAGTGGAGAAGAATCTACAGCTGATATTTCATTTGTTTGCAAAATGTGATCAATTGTTTTCAATGCAGCTTCTGTATGAGCACAAAGAGGCTGAGGTTTGGACTTGTTTTAGTATGGTGATATCACTTTTTTTGGTATCTCACAAACACAGGCAGCCTTTTGCAGCACAAGAGCCTAGTTCAGTTTCTTAGGGGCTGCACACAGTGAACATTGAGTGACAGATACAGTCTGATCTTTGTATCCATGAGGGGTCCGTTCCAGATTCCCCCCCCCCCCCCATGAATACAAAAAACCATGGGACCTCAAGTCTTGTTGTAGCTAATGGCGGTGTAGCATGTGCACAGGTGCTAGTGCAGCTGCATGCATGCACTGCCATTGGGGACAATGGGGCTTGCCCTCTGTGGATGTTAAATCTGCAGAAGGCAAGTCCGCAGATAGCAAGGCCCCACTATATATTAAAATAGCACCACAAGATCATGTAGTAGCATTGCTCTGTTGTGCATGGTTAAAATGCAGTAAAGTCAAGCATTTGCTGAAACCATAAGAGGCCTTTGCTTTCCGATCAAAAAGCAAGCAAGCATGGAGCTCCTTTCCTGGGAAGGTATTCTCTCATTTTGGATTAGAAGAGGGTACTCAGATAACACTATGGTTTCCCATCTGTACAGATTGCTTTACCAACTCCAGAGAGTTAAGCTTTGGGGCAGAAAGAAGGGTAGACCAGTAATTCCACAGGTTTGGTCTTCCAGCTGATTTGGACTTCAGCTCCCAAAGTTCGTGGCTGTTGGTCAAGCTGGCTAGGGCTTCTGGGAATCGAAGATTAAAACACCTGGAGGACAAATGTTTGGGAACCACTGCCTTAGACAGTACATAGATCAGATACTCTTCCAGGTTTTATAATTCTGAACTAGTTCAACCACCACAAATAAGTACTACTGATAGTAAGAATTTAGCTATAACTATTATATCTATAGGTACTCCTTTTTGCTGTTAACATTTTGGCAGTTACCACAGAAGATATGCAAGGGGAAATAATGACTCTTTGAGTTGTTAAAAACCAAAGCCAAAATCATTCAATCATGCATACCATAGTATGTATGATTTCTGTGTATGGTTGTGAAAACTGGACAGTGAAGAAAGCCATCATGAAGAAAATCATGCTGTAGGAGAATTTTATGGATGCCATGGACTGCCAAAAATAAATGGAGTTGAGAACAAATCAAGCCTGAATTTTCACTAGAAGCCAAAATGATTAAAGTGAAAATATTGTACTTTGGGCTTATCCTGAAATGGCATATTTCACTGGAAAACATAATAATGCTCAATAAAGTGGAAGGCAGTATTAAAAGGGGGAAAGGTACCATTACACTTGAATTTATTGAACCAAGAAAACCTTGGTATTGAGTTAGCAAGTCCTGAACTGTTACAGTAACAAGATCTGTTAGAGGGCTGTCATTCATAGGGTCCTCAGACCTCAAAGCTGATTAGGCAACAAATAGCAATAACAGAGGGGTGGTATAGAATGGTAAATAAGGGTGTATTTGCTGGCTTGTGCTCTGACCCTTTTCTCTTGTGCCAGGAATTCATGAAAGCCACCGTGGATTTGGCTGATCTGGTAGGATTGCATCTGGTGATGTCCCGGAACGCAGGAAAAGGGGAGTACAAGATTATGGTGGCTGCCATGGGATGGGCCACAGCAGAGCTCATCATGTCCAGGTGAGTTGGCAGAGAAGGGGGGCATTTCAGAGGTAGTGTGGGTGGAACCAACCAATACCTAGTCATTCATACATGCTCTTTTCATCTCAGTTCAATTCACCACTTTTCCTTTTCTCTTTGACACAATTCTTGCATATTCTGCTGCTTTGTAAAACTTGTTCACTTGCCTGATTAAGTGTAAAAAGGTTAAATAAGTATTTACTTTCCTCATCACAGCAATAACTCCTACATTCAGCTGTGGATTTAAAGATGGGGTGGGTGAGATGTGCTGTCCAAGGTTATCTGGAGGATTTATAGGTAATGCCCACTCCTTGATTTAAAGGCTGAAATAAATAAGAATTCTGTTCATGAGCTGATGGTTGACTTTATAAAATGAGAGATGCTGGAATTCAGGCCTATCATGGAAGAGCAAATCCTTAACAGCATGCTACACATTTTGGCTTACTGTTAGTGACTGATGAGAGACAAATAGCTGCATGTGGTCAGGGACATTTCACTGCACTGCATCTTTGCAGGCTATACCTTGTATGTTAGAAATAGCTGGCTTATGCTACTGTAAATTTTAGTGAGCCCTTCTGATTAATGGTCTCGGTTTCATTTTGAATTGGAGAAGACATTTATGTCTCTCATACAGTTCCTGGTAGGGGAATCTTGGATGCTTTTGGGGGCGAGAGGTTTGGTTATCTGACAACATCTGTTCCTGACAGTCTTTGTGTCTCTGGCAGGTGCATCCCACTATGGGTGGGAGCTCGTGGCATTGAGTTTGATTGGAAATACA
Source organism: Sceloporus undulatus (assembly GCF_019175285.1). Taxonomy (NCBI): domain Eukaryota; kingdom Metazoa; phylum Chordata; class Lepidosauria; order Squamata; family Phrynosomatidae; genus Sceloporus; species Sceloporus undulatus. The sequence goes on from NC_056530.1 coordinate 17,691,962, forward strand.
TTCAGATGAGCATTGACTCCAACATCAGTCTGGTAAGTGCTAACTCTAATTGTTTGCTGTGAGTTGCCCTAAAGTGCAATCATAGCTGATGGGGGAAGTAACCAAAGGCTTGCCCTTTATTTCTTTTTGGTCTTCCTCATTTCACACATTTCCCTTTCCTCATAAAGCAAGGCAATGTTAGGAGTAATGGAGTCAAGATACTTTATGCCATTGTTTATTCTGGCTATGATCTTGTTAAAAGATGTATGTCGATGACATATGCATAACTCTGGATATGACTGAACATTACAGTTCAAAAGGAATTGCAGTGTGTTTGCCTTGGATGCTATACTGACTTAGCAAAAGCTGGGATGTTAAATAAGTAAATAAATAAATAAATAAATAAATAAAAGTTCAAACTGTATTTTAAATCATGTTTCTTAAAATGATCTCAGTTAATTCAGTTAGCTACATTAAAACAATTAAAGTGAGTTTTACCTCTCCATCTGGAAGGGTTTTGTAAGCACCTGGAAGTGTGATACTGAGAGTGATTTCATTCCCTGAATATAGAGCCTTGAATAGACAAAACAGCATTAACCATGTGCAAGAGGAGAGGAGAACAAGTGGGAAGGTGTACTCTTATGGAGACAAAAATCCCCACTGCCACTGAAGGCTGAGTATGGTCATTTGCCACAGAATGATGGCTGATGGAAGATGTACAGATGGGAATGAAAGCCAGAGAAGGTGGGGAATAGATTGGAGTTTCCTAAGAAAGGGTATGGTTGGCTGGGTGGGTTACTTGTGAGCTGAGTCTGAAATGTATTGCTGACTAGAAATACTACCCTTTCTTTCTGTTTTGTGTACCTACAGGTTCACTATATAGCTATGGCTGCCCTGGTGTGGATGTTTACACGCTATGATTTGCCCAAACACTACCGACTGCCTCTCACTTTCCTCTTGGGAATCAGTGTCTACAAGGCTTTCTTCATGGAGTGAGTGTCTGGGTGCTCTTGAGAAGGGAGGACAGGCTGTAGCTTTTATCAGTTGAAGGGAATGGCCCACTAAAATATGGAAAACATGTGGATTAGTTAGATAAGTATTGTGGTTTTCATGCTGCCTTAGGGGTAAGCTGGAGGTTTCTTTAGACATAAGGAGAGGAAAAATCCCACTCAAAACTAGAGCTTGTCTCATTGCCCATACTGGCTTTGACTTTTGGGAGATCTCCTGCATTGAAAATGTAGCTGACCATTATTAAAAGACTTGGGTAGCCTTTCCGGTTCAGGACAGATTTTTTAAGTGGGATGATGTTCAGCCCCACTTTCCCCTTCTTCCCCCAACCTGACACTTCCTTATCAGCCTTTCCTTCTCTCCTTTCTTTGCAGATCTTTTGTCCACGTCTTCCTCCTGGGCAGCTGGACAGCCCTCCTGGTTAAAGCTGTGATCACTGGCCTCCTTTCCCTCAGCTCCTTGACTCTCTTTGTCACCCTGGTGCACAGTAACTGAGGTTTGAACTTTCCTCTTTCCATTAGCAAGAGCCATTGCCTCTACATCCTGGGGCTGCACAGCAAAGTTCTTCTTGCCATGATGGCACACAGCTTCCTCCTACCTGCTGTGAGATCAGTTCCAACAGGGCTTTTATTCTCAAGCAACAGGACAAATGAGAACAATAAAAAAAGTTTTGTTTTTATGATTTGCAGATGTACAGTTCCTTTAGCTGTTGTCTTAACATGCCCATTACACTTTCCTGGAAGGGGCATGGAACATAGCACTGATTTCTCTTCTTGAAGTAGGCATGATCAATAGAGGTCAATACTACCTTTTATCAAGGAAAAAAATCAAGGAGTCACACTGTATGGCACCAGTCTTCTCCAAATCAGACTTTCTCCCTGGAGTTTTGGAAAATTTGACTTCAGATATCATCTTCTCCATTCCACAAAGTGACAGAAACAAGAAGATGAAGTCTCTGCTCCAAGTCCTGTCCGTTTTCCAGCGATGGAGGTGGAAACATCCTAGAACATGGGTTATTTCCATCTCTTGCAATTGCCCCGGCGCGGGTGAGGCCTAAGTCACTAGCCAAAGGCTTCAGATGGAATATATGGGGTTCTTTGTGGAAAATTGAAATGAATTAAGTGGAATTTTTTTCCTTCTAGAGAGTAGGTTTCAAAATGTATGTGGCAGTAGAGACATTTAAAAATCAGTCTTTTATTTAGTTATGCAACTGGTTTCCATAGGTGACAAGTAATTTCCATGCAGAGGAGCAAGTGACCTGACCCCTCCTTTGCTTGGCTGCTTAATTTCTCTTCTGGAGGGAAATATGTACCATTTTCAGTGACCAGTAGAAAAGAGAGGAAGATACAGATAGGGCTGGATTGTTCTATCTTGCTTCCAGCAGCCTGTGTGATAGAATTCAGACATTTTTATTTAAGCAGGCTGATTTTCAGGCTAGCAACTTCACAGGCTTATTTTTGTGGTCCTTTTACACTCCTTTACAACTTCATATGCAGGACAGTATGATGCTTAACTTCTTGCTTAGTGTAGATATATGATAGCTGATTCATTCATTATAGATGGTCCGTGTTGTTTTGTACACCACTGCATGCTTTCTCATTGTGGATTCAGATGACATTGTGCTGCTGGAAAACTGACTGTGAATGGTGTGACTGCATGCAGAAGGTGATGGTGGGGGAAACCATTACCATAAAGGAGGATGTGCCTTATACCTCTTCCTTAAGATTTATTTGTAAAGAATCATGAGTGGGATCACAGGCCTGTTACAGACTGCCAAAATAAAGCTGCTTCGGTTCTCTTTGGAGGTATGCTATTTAAATGATGCATGGGTCCTAAGAGTCCGGAGGTCGCGCCAAAGCCACACTCCATTCCTAAGCACTGGAGTGCAGCTTTGGTGCAGCTTCCGGATTCTTAGGGTGCATGCATCATTTAAACAGCATACCTCCAGAGAGACCTGAAGCAGCTTTAACAGGCCACAGATATTCTAGGCCATTAAAACTTCTGGTAGCCTGAATGTCCATTGTAACTTATTAAAGGAAGGGGGAAAAATCTTTACTTCATTGCCTGGCCACCTTGCATCAAGTGTGATTCATTGTGGGTGACCAGTTGCTGGCTGTTTATAGGCCCATTCTCACTCAGTTGGTCAACTTTATGACAGCACTGCATCTGTGAAATTCCAGGCTTAATAAAGCAAAACAATTCTGACTCAAAAGTGTTTATAAATGAGGCATACATTTATTTCATCTGAGTTTGTTTTTAATTCTGCCCTTCCTGGGGGAGAGATGCAGTTATGCAAGGCTGCCTTGCTTACCGTCCCATCCCTTCTATTGAATTTTTTTTTTACTCTGGTACTTTCAGTTTTCTCTTTGAAATGTTCAGAGCTACAAACTTGGTATTTAATATTCATTTTTTTTGTAATGCGTAATTCTGTGCTCAAGATCAACTCGGCTGCTATCTCAGCATGTACAGAACCCTGTTCGTTTTCTTTCCTGCTTTGCACACCAGAATCTCAAAACAGTTTCTTGATGAAGGGCTAGTAGAGAAGGAAGCTTTCTCTGAAAGAGATGCGAAAGATGCAGTAAGCTTGGCACAGCTGAAAGTCAATGGTAGAACCACGTCTTTGATTCTTTGCCTTTGTAGTTTTTTGCCCCTTGCTCCGGGGGTGAGAAAAAGCACTGTCCATACCATTTCAATAATAGAGTTCTTTGTCCCACCAACCTGGAAGAAGACAGAATTAATGGGGTGAGTTCAGAGCCTTGGAAATTGAAACACATTACCATTTTGAGGGACTGGGGCAGCCCAAGGAGGGTGCTAGAGTCAAAAATTTGCTCCCAGCCCTTGCAAAGTTGCCCAGTTCTGCATAAGGAAACAGGAGTGATGTACTTGTAGTTTTCCAGATGCTATGCTATATCAGCCTAGATCACTGACTGAGAATAATGGGGCATGGAATATAGCAAGGTATGAAGACCATGAGTATGCTTTAGGTCTTTATGTAACCTCACTGTTATTTCCAAGAATGGCTATTCCAGTTTAAAAAGAAAAGTTTTGCATGCTGAGTGTCTTGGTTGATGTCCATGAGAGTGAAAAGCCAAGTTGATGTGTAAGTAACAGCCACAGGAGCAATGCAGAACAGTGTTTCTCACATTAGGGATGTCAGATCTTGCACTGCAGCTTCTGTCATTCTGTCCAACCTGGCCAATGGGCTGGGATTGTGGGAGATGCACCCCAAGAACCAGAAGGGACCCAAGCTAGGTACCATTGTAGTATTGGTTGCCTGAAGCAACAGGTATTATGTCTACATTGGGAGATGCTGATCATATGTAGATTCTTCCCTTTCCTCCTTCCACTCCCATGAATAACTTACTTCCAGGATGTCTCCGGACTCCCAGCTTTCGGATTTCATCATAGACAAAGATGAGGACGCCGTAGGGCAGTGGCACTAGCCACCATTGGAATCTAGAAAGGTCCAGGGAATAGGGAAAATGAGTTTGATATACAGTACTTTGGAAAAAGCAGTTGGATGAGCTCACTTGTCACTGTTTTGTGTTGGCCTAAGATGGAAAGTGACTGAGCATTATTAATATATGTCCTGAACAAGCCTGTCAACTTAAAATGTGCTCTAGGATGCTGTACCT
>NC_056530.1:17696593-17718111 GCF_019175285.1 Sceloporus undulatus
GTACACCCCAAAAAGCCCAGTGTGGTCATCTTGGCTGTACATCACCAGGCAGTTATGACTGTTCACCATGGTTCTGAATGAGAGTGCCTTCTTCAGCTGTTTTTCTCACATTACATCAACTTATGGCTGTCAGAGAGATTATTGGACTGCACTTGCCATTAAACATAGCTAGCGTTGCAAAGGGCGACGGGAGTTGCAGTCCAATATAATCTAAAGGGCCACATAGTATGCACCCCTGTACAGGCTAAACTGTAGAATTAGAAGGTTATATAGATGGGGACAGGGAGAGTTAAGCTATAGCATGATAACTGAAACTCAAAACAATATTGTAATTATTTTATGATCAAGTCTGTAGTGCTTCACAAAGTGTATGAGGAGGCCTCAAGAAACTTGGATCCTAAAATTTGTGAAAGGATTTGAAGGTAATGACAGAAGAGGAAGAAGACAGTATGTAAAGACAGGTATATTTAAGGGAGGATTTGTTGTTGTTAACAAATCAGGATGGCTGGGTTGGAGGTGTGAAGGTGATGGGCAAGGATATGACAACAGAAAGATAAGGGAAACAAGGGTAGAGAAATGTGAGTGCCAGTGTGTTGTAGTGGTTTGAATGTTTGACTAGAATGCAGAAGATCCAAAGTCTTGATTAAACTGTGAAGCTAATGCGTGCAATTTGGGCCAATGGCTTTCTCTTAGACTGACCTACTTTACAAGGCTGTTGTAGAAATAATGCAGTTTGATACCATTTTAAGTGTTGTAACCCCATCCTATGGACACCTGGGATTTGCATTTTTACATTTGCCTTCTCTGTCAAGTGATCTGGTGCCTCACAAAACTCCAAATCCCAGGATTCTATAGAATGGAGCTATAGCAGTCAAAGTGGCATCAAACTGCATTATTTATACATTGTAGATGCACCCCCAAAGTAATGATTTGGGAATACCATTGGATCTTTTCCAGTGCAATCTAGTTGTAGGTGAATTCTTACCTTATGGGCATAAAGTTGAAGATATTGGGCATTCCAGGGCAATAGCAGAGGAAGCAGCCCAGGCAAAGTTGGAACACGATAGCAATCACCAGGACTTTGTTTCTGAAAAAGGAAAGGGGTAAGTAAAACTCAGGATTAGAAAACAATGTTTGTTTGCTGTGGGTCTCCATGAGATACAGTAGGGAGTTGAAATGTAGCATAGTATTTGTCATTGTTAGGTAATTTTAAGTGACAAAGGAAGGCCAATTTTGGGATAGAAAGAAGACAGTCCATTATGTCACCAGGAGCATCCAAATTTGGAGAATTAGGGCTTGAACAGACAGGCCAAAATAAAGCTGCTTCGGGTCACTTTGGAGGTATGCTGTTTAAATGACACATGCATCTGAAGAGGCCAGAAGCTGCACCAAAGTTGTGTTCTTGTCCTTAGGACTGGAGAGTGGCTTTGGCGCAGCTTCTGGCCTCTTAGGACGCATGCATCACTTAAATAGCATACCTCCAAAGTGACCCGAAGTAGCTTTATTTTGGCCTGTCTGTTTGGGCCCTATGTTGGGAAGAGTAGAAGCTATTTCCCAAATTTTGTGGGGAAAGAGTTTGATTAGTTTAGCCCAATACATCAGTTCTACAAACAGGATTGTAGTGGGAGTTAAAATATATGGACAGTCTGGTGATTGTGACTGAGAAGAGGATGGACTGTGATTTCACCAGTGGAATCCCAATAACATGTTGGATTTATCTTTGGCAGTGTATCAGGAGAGTCAGCATGGTGTAGTGACTTGAATGTTGAACTTGGGACTTTGGGAGATCAGAGTTCAAATCCCTGCTTGGCCATGGAAGTCCATTGAGTTTCTTTGGGCAAGTCATATTTTTTCAGCCTGAGAGGAAGAAGTAACTGAAGGTGCATCAAGACTGTAGAAATAATACAGCTTAACACCACTTTAACTGCCATTGATCCATCCTATAGAATCCTGGGGTTTGTAGTTATGGGAGGCATCAGCATTCTTTGACAGGGAAGGCTAAGGAACTTGAAAACTACAAATCCCAGGATTCCATAGGATGGATCTACAGCACTCAAAGTGATGTCAAACTGCGTTATTTCTACAGTGCAGAGGCACTTTTAGTTAATAAAAATTGATAATATTAAATACTTTTTCAAAATATATATATATATATTCATAACCAATAAGATGATATAAAGCTCAAATAACATCACCATTGTTCTGTTAAATTAAATAATGTACCAGAAAGGGTTTTCTTTTACTGGTATCCCTTTTAGAGTTTGAAGATCCCCTCTTTAATTCTCTTCAAGCTGCTGTCCTATATCTACTTAACTGAATTCAACTGAGCCAAATTCTGTGTGGATATGTATAGAATTGGATTGTCAAGCTATTAACAACACAATCTTAACACATGCCTACTCAGTGAGATTTATACCTTTTTAAATGGCTACAGGATTACATTAATCCTTCATTTTCCCCCCCTTTAATGAAAAGATGCTACATTTTTATTTGGTACTGCAAAGTTCCCCAGCTATTAAGGTGTTTATTCAAATTTCCAGTACTTAATAATAATCTTGATGCTGGAATAAAGAGATTATGCTATCTCAGAATTTGGAAAAGTTATTTTATGAGCCAGGACTCTGAGTCCCTCAGTGAGCATGTTACATACGACTTAGATCTAGAGACTTCATTCTCTAAGAGGAAAAAAAGTCAGGTATTCAAATGTGAATTGGTAAAATCTGGGTGATCAAGACTCTGGGGCAAGTAGGGTCTGATAGAAGTCTGCGGTGTTCCCACCTACCGGAAGAATCCTTGCTGGAAGACAGAGAGACGTCGTGTCTTACGGATGAGTACATCAGCGATCTGGCACATCTCAATACTAATGAAGAAGACAGTGTAGCATGTATACTCCTGGTACAAGCGCTGCCCAAATGTCTGAAAATGGAAAGAATGGCCAGTGAATTTGGTGGCACTTTCTCTGTTCTGTTCTTTCTCTCTGCAGTGCTTCTTGGAAGGGAGAAGCCATGCTTCCTATTTCCTTCTCAGGGCATCACGGACCTGGAAGTCAAGAAGTGGCCTTCTACTTCACTCACCCACTGTTGCCCATAGCTGTCCTCAAGGTCCTGGAGATGGTCATTCTCCCAGTCGGCCCGAAGGCCCACACACTTCAGAGGGTACCAGCCTTCTTGGGCCATGGCAGTGAAGTAATCGGTGAAGCCAGCAAAGGACTGGATGGCTCCTAGTTAGTGTGGAAGCACAGGTGGATTTGGATCAAGGTTTAGTCAATCCCAAATGAAGTTTTTAGAATAAGTGGTAATGTGGTATGGTGATCTGAATATTGCAATAGGGCTCTGGAGACCAGGGTTCGATTCCCTGCTTGAGCATAACAAAACCTGGGTGACATTAGACAGGTCACATTCTCTCAGCTTCAAAAGATGGCAATAGCAAACCCCCTCTGTAGAAACTTGCCAAGAAAACCCCATGATAGGTTTGCCTTAGTGTCACCATAAGTCAGAAGTGACTTGAAGGTACAGAACAACAACGTGCATTACTTTACATGTTCAAAGTGTGGTAAGCTATTGCTGCCATATTTGGAGGCCCTTGTTCTGCTGCTTATTCTGTTGAAGGGACCAGTACCTCTGCCTAGAAGTCTTACCCTAATAGCAGCATTGCCTTTACAGAATAAGAGATGGTGGGGGGTAGTAACAAATAAGGCAGGGGTAGGCAACATGTGGTTCCAGATGTAGTTGTACTGTGACTTCTATAACATTATGCTGCTGAGGAATCCTAATGAGTGTTATAATCCTACTAAATCTGGTGGGCTGTTGTTGTTCATCTTTGATATCAGGCAAGCACCACCATTATTACAGAAACTCCTGCCTTGATGCTGAATGAAGAACAAATCTAAGCTGCTTCATTGCCTCTTCTCTCACAGTTTTGGAGGCAAATCCCAGCAAATGTATCTCTCCTCCCTTTCATCTATGCACCAGCTTCTGTCATTCAGCTCTAATATACGCACCAATCTGGAAATAGGAATAGACAGCCAGGGCTTCATTGACCAGACGGTCCCGTCGAGGATTGCGTGGCTTCAGGTGCATGATATCGCTCTCAGCTTTCTCATAGGCCAGAGACACAGAGGGGAACTGAGGGGTGAGACAGTGGTGGAGGAGTCAGAAACAACTCAGGAGTCCTACAAAACAACCTCTGCAGGACTTTGTTGTCTGCAGCATTGGTTTCAGTTCCCACAGGGCCTACTGCATACTACAAATGCCCTTAAAACCTTTGACATAAGTTCCATTGGTGACAATCAGTGGTGAAATCATTAAAGGAAGCAATTGATATTTTCTGCTTGAAACAACTGTTATGATCCCTGGTAAAATTAATGTAATGAACATACCAAGTCACCTCATAGCTGCTACATGCTCTATAAGAGAGGCTTATAGGTTTTTGTATGGAATGGTGTGTTGAATCTTAACATGTGGGGACATGTTAACTGTAGTTCTGATCTGGAGTGCCCCGTCACTTTTTTTGTTAAAAAAAAAAGCAGATCTATTCTCCATTATTTTTATTACAAAGTTATAAGAAACATACATTCTCTATCTCCAAATATTTTTATCTCCCCTTAAGCTAATTAAACAAATGTCTCTACCTCTTTCTTGAATTATAGGCCCCATACAGACAGGCCAAAATAAAGCTACTTCAAGTCACTTTGGAAGTATGCTGTTTAAATGATGCATGCATACTAAGAGTCCAGAAGCCACGCCAAAGCCACGATCCAGCTTTGGTGCAACATCTGGACTCTTAGTACACACGCATCACTTAAACAGCATACTTCCAAAGTGATCCAAAGCAGCTTAATTTTGGCCTGTCTGTATGGGGCCATAGTTAACTAATTTCCATCCCCATCTTTAATAGCAATAATTTTATACATTAATTGAGCATTGTTGAATGAAGAAGGCATGCCATTTCTCTGAATTTAATTTTCTGTCAATCTTTGATAACATGGATTCCAAATTCATGGAATAAAACAACGACTTTCCTTCCTCCCTCTCTTCCTCCCCCTTTCTTTCTCATGCTTTTGTAAGGGTTCACAAACATATATTATTTTCCCTCTCATTTCAATATTTGTATCAACATGTTGTGGGCCCTGGAAGTGTTAAGTGAGCCCAAAGAAATATGAATGCACTGAAGCTTTCAGTTTAAAAACATATTTTGGTTCCACCCAGAGGATCAGGTGATATATACCCCTATCTTGTTCCCTGTAGGATTCAGGCTATGAAATTTATCACTCACAATGTCTGTGCACAGTTCAATAAAGAGGATGGTGATGCATCCAAGAGGAAGGGGGACACTGACAGTGATGTAGATCAAGTAGGGAGTCAGCTCTGGGATATTCTTGGTCAGGGTATAGGCAATGGATTTCTTGAGATTGTCAAAGATGAGACGGCCTAGAAAGAAAGAAAGAAAGAAAGAAAGAATCAGAAGTGCTTTAGTGACAGCTTTGATTACTGAGATAAATCATGCTTTGCTCACATGCTGTATCAGTGGCAGTTTCATCACAGGGATTAGTAGCTCTTATTTATTGTACAGCAAGAATTCATTTATCAATCTGCCTTAGTTCATTAACAATTAATAGGACAGTCCAGTGGCTCAGGGACCAGCGCAGAGCCCAATTCAGTGACACTTATATGAGTAGAAGAGCCATGTCTGCAGCCTCATCAAAACTATATGTACTGCCAAAATTGGACTTTGCTTTCACCAAGATTTCAGAGCGTAGTAAATGTTTAATATGTCTTGTTTCCTCCTGTTCTTTCAACTGCATATTATCAGTTTTCAAACTGCACATGCTTTTTTTTATTTCACATTTTGTGTCTAACACTACACATAAAATACTCTCCCGTCCCCTCATACTACAGTCACCCAAGAACAGACCCTGCTCAACACCGGTGACGATAGAGGCAAAATTGTCATCCAGCAAGATCATGTCAGCTGCGTTCTTGGCTGCGTCAGAGCCAGCAATGCCCATCGCTACACCGATATCAGCTTTCTTCAATGCTGGGGAGTCATTGACCCCATCTCCTGTTACAGCCACGATTGCACCCTATAAAGAAGGAGAAGAAAAGATAAGCATTCAGAGAGCTACAAAGTGAGATTTCGAAGAAAGTATTGCAGGATGGACTCCCATCCATCTATCCATCTGTGTGCCTTCTTCCATAATCCTTTGTTCCATTTCCCATTTTTCTTCACTAACATGCCCATTGAGGATGCTCAGTTCTTATTGAAATGTTTGGACCCAATCCATCCATCCATCCATCCATCCATCCATCCATCCATCCATCTTCATTATCATTTAGCTTTCTAAACATTTTTGAAGTCTGGAAATCATAGGGCTTCTGCTTCGACCATCCCCTGGTGCATGCAGGGCTATTGTAAGAATAAAATTGTGGACCAGGCATTCTAATATCTTTGACAGAAGCAAAGGATTAAAAAAAGAATGAAAAAGCATTTTAAAAAAATAACATATGCACTGGCTATTTGAGTTCATTTGCTTCTTCAGTGCTCCCAACAAATTTACCAGCTTCTGACAGCTTTCAACAATGATGAGTTTCTGTTGAGGAGAGGTACGAGCAAACACCATCTCAGGGTGCATCTTCAGAATCTCCACGAGTTCCTCGCTTTCCATGTCTTTCAGCTGACCCCCATTGACCACACATGCCCGGGCATCCCTATATGTGGAAGCAGAGAAAATAGGTTCGTATATTAAATAGCAACCTTATAACACTCTGAACCATAATGTAGCGGAGATACTACACCTGTTCCTCTTGTTACAGGTCTGGAGATGAAAGGGGAATTCAATTGCTCCCAAAGTAAATGGAGATTGGCAAGCGAAAGAGGAGCTAGCCAAGTAAAACTGGCAGCATGTCTGCCTATTACTAGACTAAGATGAGGAAACAAAGGAAGGGCACTGATTTTTATAGTGAATTTTGATCCTGGGGCAAAATCGAAGGTATTGAAAAGGGCCAAATGGTGGTTCCTTCTTTGAAATGGGTTTGGATCACGTTGAAGTTGCTTTTCTGAGGTGGTAACATTGTGGTGTGAATGTGAGTGATGGGTCTGCATTTCTAAGGCAAGAGGGATTAGAGTGCAAGACTACTGGAGTCATTGATTCTTTGGCATCAGCTCATTGTTGGCATTTCTTACCCCCTCTAGAGTGTCTGTAAAAATAAAGCCCAAGCGACTCCTAGTGCTTGCCTGCATGTGATGGAGGATAGTAATGGCGTCCACATCAGGGTCATAGATAGGCCATTTAACCTGTATTTTATTGCAATTATGATGGGTGCCTTATTATGACTATGATGACAACGCGTTTAGATACTCACCGCTTGTTGACCTGCTCCACGGGGATGCGCAGCCGGGTAGCAATATCTTCAACTGTTTCACTGCCCTCTGAGATGATGCCCACACTGGCAGCAATGGCCTTTGCAGTGATGGGATGGTCACCTGTCACCATGATGACCTGGAAATGGTAAGACACAGAGGGGCTTAATGATGTTTCTTAAAGGAAAGCAGGGTTTTTTTAAATTGTCATTTCATCTGCATATATGTTATAAGCCTGACTAGAGAGTCAGCATTGTCTAGTAATGAGAATGTTAGCAAATGACTGAGTGGTCTTTCATTGAAGACCATTCATTCCACTTTAACTGACCTGACGGCATCCTATGAAATATGAAATATGATCCAAAAAGATGCCCTGAATTTTCAAATTTTAAGGAGCAACTCTTGAAGGACCTTTATGGCCCCAGTGTTTCCAGGCCTGCTCTTTATGGTGGTTATTGTTGATCTGTTTTCTGCTGAAGGCTTTGCCAGAAATTGACGCTTCCCAGAACAGCTGGCAGCTTACCCGGATCCCTGCAGTGCGGCATTTCATGACAGCGTCAGGCACAGTGGCTCTGGGCGGATCGATCATGGAGATGAGGCCTGCAAAGCAGAGTCCGCTGGTGGGGAAGTTCATTTCCTCACTGTCAAAGTTGTAGCCACGTGGGAACTCACTCTGGGGAAGGTAAATGTGACAGAATCCTGTGGGCAAGAGAGAGCATAGTGAGGTATATATGTACCTTTGCCCAACCCTACCAGACCTCTTCCACTACTATTCAGAGTTGATGCTAATTTGTGTTTCTTACTTCTGTCTGCATGTAGACTTACATTTCAAGCCCCTTGGGTTTACAGTCATCTTTGCTAGGGTTGCCAGATCTCAGGGCCTGGCCCTGAGTCTCAGGATCTGGCCCCTCTTCTCCAGTCCATAGGCAAGGGAAAGAACTGCCACAAAAATATATGTATGCATAGGTATTTTCCTTAGTTATTTATTATATATGGGGTTTTAGATTTGAATGGCATACTCTGAGTATGCTTGATTGCATCACCAGGGGCTACTTCTTATATCACCATCACCACCAGAATCACCGCTTGCTTCCCGCAATAGATCAAGTGGCTATATGTTATGTTTCAGCCATGAAATCTCAAGGGATAGTCCTGACTGAGCAACCGTAATCCCAATAGTTGACTAACTGGTTGCCCGTCCTACCTTTCTGGATGGCAACCAGGCAGCTTGGAGCTGTCACTTAAACTTCCCTGCAATGCCGCTGATGTTAACCTCACTCCAAAGAATGGTGGGGTATTTTAGAATTTGGCTCAGTGCAACTCACAAGGGCATTGCTGTTGCCAAATGGGCCCAGAAAGGATCCCAATGAAGGAGGGATCCCATCAAATGGCAGTTTGGAGCTCTCTCAAATCTGGAGACAGCCCTGTCAGAGCACAGATGTTATCTTTGTAGACTTTCCAGTGCCACCCCTGCCATGGCCCCACTCCACTTACCAAGCACACGTTCGCCCAGTCCACCAAGGTCCATGTAAGCTGTTTGGAAAGCTTCCTTCCACTGCTCATCAAGGGGCAGCTCTTGGCCCTTAATCATGATGGTGGAACAGCGTTCCAGGATGCGCTCAGGAGCGCCTTTCATCACCAGCAAGTGGCGCTGGTCTCGAGAGTCCTCTAACTCATGGATGGACAACTGTAGCAAAAGGAGAAGTGCATGAAGATTCATGTGAAAACTAGTTAACAGCATCTGAGCGGTACAAAACTGAGGCCTGGTCTATAGATAGGGGAGGGGATCGAATCCTGAAGTGGCAGAAGGAATGTACACCTTCAGCTGTGGAATGACATTTTCCATGTCCTCACTCATTTTAAAACAAAAACCTAAACCTTGCTGGCGGTTAAAACCAATAAGGGAGAAAGTATTTTCCTTGCTATGCTAAATTTCCAGTTACTGGGAGGTTTTTTTTTGTAATGTTTAAGAGTGTTCAAATATAGTCAGTTCTCTATATCCATGGATTCTACATCCAGGGATCAACCATCCACAGCTTTAAAATATTCAAATAAAATAGTTAATAAATAAATAAATCCAAAAAGCAACCCTTGATCAAGGGTCCACTGTACAGTCACAAATCAAATGCCTTTTGCAATAGAAACATCCTTTACTTGTTTGCCAAAAAGGAGGGTGCCAGTCTAAATTAGACTGATTCAATGGGTTTACTAAAGTTGTGAATAGTAATGGGATTCAGGCCTTACATCCTAGCTGTGGCATGATTTGGTGAGATGCAGACTCGGTTTGCTTACATGAGAATTCATCAGCCTTGAATTCCTCAAGCATCCCTGCCAATGGGGGCTGCAGCTGCTTCAGAAGACCCAGGTTGTCCTTTCTATGCCATTCTGGGTAATTCTGAGCAGCTGCTCCTGCTCCCCGAACCCAGGGAAGGGAGTGATCGCTGCTGACCTGGAACTTGTTTGTGGAGTTGAAGGGGATCTCACAGACTTTTCTGTAGCGTTCCCGGTACTCCATCACATTGCCAAGAGTGATCTCAGAAAATTTCAGGAGGGCGGTCTCCGAGGCATCTCCAATCACAATCCGCTGAGGGTCAGAAGAGAAGAGCAACATGGAAACTGGTAAGGACCCTTGAAATGCTGAGCTTCCAATGCATTGGAACAGCCCTGTTGTGTTTATTTATTTACCTTTTCTGAACATATACTGTGATACATACTGAACATATACTGTGCCTTAGGGTAGCCAAAAATCAGAAATGACTTGAAGGCATACAATAACAACACCACCAGCAGGTCTCTTGTGATGTGTGGCTATAGGAACTGTCATAATGAGTGCTTGAACTTCAAATGTTACAAATACACCACTGCTTATGTTTGTTGAAAGTAGGCAGTAGAGCTATAGCAGTGAAATAATACAAGTGTATTTTTGCAGTGCTTTCTAGGACCATCTAAAGAGCAACACAATTATTACCTTTTTATTTTAACCTTACATCATGGAGTATGGTAGTCCCTGTCATTTTAATCTTACAACAACCTCAAGAGATTGGTTAGACTGGGAGGCAAGGACCACTCCAAAGTCTCCCACTGTGCCTCCCAGGCAAACTGGGCTTTAAATCCAGGTCAGAGTCTCACTCTAAACGCTGAGCCAGACTGTTTAAAACTAGGAGAAGTTCCATTCTTGGGCTTCCACTTTCAGAGTCCTCCAGGCATCATGGGTAGTTCAAGTCCAAGCTTTGGGTTTTGGTCTCCTAGACAGAGTTTGACTGCACTCAGATCTTCATGGCTTCAACCAAAGCTAGGAATTAGTAAAAGCATTGTCTGAAGATGAATAAGACTGATAGAATCCAGATTTTCCCTTGAATATTCCTTACCTTTGGAATGGGTACATTATCCTGGCCTGACTTGAAAAAGGCACGATTGCAAAGGCTCACCACTTTGCATAGAGCTCTCCACGTCTCTGATGACTGGTCAAAACTCTGCCCTGAAAGAGAGAGTGAATGAGAGAGGATATGAGAGTCAGCATGGTCTAGTGGTTTGAGTGTTAGACTACATTTGGAGCTGAGGGTTTGATTCCCAGCTTGGCCATGAAATCCACTGGGTGACCTTTGGCAAGTCACATGCTGTCAGCCTCAGGGGAAGGCAATGGCAAACCTCTGAACAAATCTTGCCAAGAAGACCCCATGATTGGTTTGCCCTAGGGTTACCAAAACTCAGAAATGACTTGAAGGCACACAACAACCACCACCAATGGAATGAAAAGATATAGCCATGTTAGTCTGTAGAATCAGTATGTAGCACCTTTGAGACTAACCGAAAGAAAGAAATTGGAAGCATGAGCTTTTGTAGACTTCAGTATACTTCTTTAGATAGAAGAACTTTCTAAGTACCAATGTTCTATGTGAGAGGCTGGAATTACGCAGCCCTCCAGATTTGCTGGATAGCAAATCCAATTCACCCTTCCCAGTATATTCAGTGGCAAGGAATACCAAGAACTGTTATCCAGCAACATCTGGATGACCACATGATTCCTGCCCCAGTTCTTTCCTGTAGCTAGCTATCTTAATTTTTATCAGTGCTGGGAATTCATAGGGCTTGGATAACTAGTGTGAAACCTTCACTCTTTGGAAAAGTTACTTTGTTGGACTACAGTACCCAGGATTCTGGAAGACAGAGAAGATTTTGGAAGACTGGGGGAGGCAGAGAGATAGAGAGAGGTGGCTCAACTCATCACTAGATTTTGCTCCACTTACACCAACCAGCATGTGATCCCTGAGATTAGAGAATAGGGAATAAGTAGCTACGTCTACTATTTTTTGTGGTCTGACTCTCTCAGCTAAATATAGCTGTATACCTGACTGGTCTTCTGTTGTGTCTGCTGTATGGATTTGGTTGTCAAACCAAAGATGGGCGACTGTCATACGGTTCTGTGTAAGGGTTCCAGTTTTGTCAGAGCAGATGACAGAAGTTGAGCCTAGCGTCTCTACCGCCTCCAAGTTCTTTACTACACAGTTCTTCCTGGCTAGACGCTTGGCTGTGAGGGAAAGACACACCTGCAGAAGGAAAACAGAGATGCTAGTAAGGTACCTGACTTACGATGAACATACCAGATGGCATAATGAATGTATGAAACTGTCTCATTAGATCGTTTGCCCATGTAGTTGCTCAGTACTGTCTACTGTAATAGGTGGCAGTTCTTTAAGACCTGAAGCAAATGGCGTCCTTCCTGCAATTCTTTGAACAGGGATTGAATACAAATCTTTTTGCATTCAAAGCAGTTATGCTAGCACTGAGCTATAGCCCAAAGGCAGGTCCTGCTGTCCCATTCACTCACATTGGAGCATAATGTTATAGTAGAGGAAGTTTTTGTCACTTGGGAAGAGCAATACTTACAGTGACAGTTGCCAGGAGACCCTCAGGGACGTAGGCCACCACAATAGCCATGAAGAAGACCATGGCTTTGAGGAAGGGGTAGCCAATCACCATCGCGACCACAAAGAAGGTGGCACCAAAAAAGATGGCCAAGCCAGCAATAATGTCGACAAAATGCTCTATCTCGATGGCGATGGGTGTTTTCTCATTCTCCACTCCTGAAGCCAAGCTCGCAATACGTCCAATGATGGTGCGGTCTCCAGTGTTAATGATGATGCCAGTGGCTGTGCCTAGGTGGGCATTTAAAAGAGTGGAAAAGAGGATGTTGGTTGCCATTGTATGACTCCTGAGAACTGCAGTAGAGCACCACACATTTTGTTTTAGGAATATGTACCTTTGGGAAGAGATTTAGAGACAACACAGCTAAGGAGATTAGCACATTCTCTTTTAACGCACCTTATCCCTGATGGGATAAAGGTGCATTGCATCCCAGCTGGCATCCAGGTTTATTCTGTGGCTTTTCAAGAGTGGGATTTCCTTCCTACCTTCTAAGCACATGGTAGAGAAAAATGCAATGTTTCTGGTTTCCAGAGGACTCTCATGGGTGCATTCTGGGGATCTCGTCTGGGGTTCTGATTCCCCTGTCAAAGAGGAATTATCCACCTGGGGAAGGAAAAAGAAGCAAAGGAGACAAACATTAAATCACATTTTATTCTTGCACCGTGTAACGTATGTAATCCATGGAACTGTATGAACGCAGCTCTTCCTGTAGAAGAGCTCCTCATATGGCTTGGGCAATTTTATTTACAACCTCAATGACTCATTGTTCCAATATAAATTTTCTTTCTCCATCCTGTTTTTCTTCTAAAGAAACTAATAAACTGGAGGGAACAGGAAGCAGTTGGGATAAATTTTCTATTTAAAGCTTAAATTTCATGTAACAAATTCACTGCTAGGGATGTGGTGGCTAAGTGGTTAAGATGCCAATTCTGACGCCTGGGAGATTGGAAGGTTGACACTTTGAGTCACGAGTGCTAGTCCCTGTTTCTGCCAACCTAGCAGTTTGAAAGCATACAAATGCAAGTAAATAGGTACCACTTTGGTGGGAAGGTAACAGCTTTCAGTGCAGTCATGCTGGCCACATGGCCACCAGAGCAGTCCTTGGACAATGCTGGCTCTTGGATTTAGTAACAGAGATGAGCACCACTCCTTACAGTCGGTTACGACTAGACAATCATGTCAAGGATCTACCTTTACCTTAACAAATTCATGCCCCATTGATATAAGTGGAGCCATCCTGATATACAATACAGGGAACCTGTAACCCTCTAGATGTTGTTCAATTACCTTTTTCATAATTTTTCACCACTTTCTATGCAGACTGATGGACACCCAACTGGGTGAAAAGCAGCTGAATGAGATTAGTAAAGATAAGTATGTAACGCGAGGGTGGTTTAAATACCCTCCTCCCCAGTAGAAAGAGAGGAAGATTGCATGCCAGGCAGCTAGACTCTATTAAGGAGGACATGGTCATGAATCTACAATACTTAAGCAGAGCAGTGGAAGACAGGGGTCCTGGAAATGTTTCATCAGAGAGTCACCATGAATATAAAGCAATTAACAACAAACAACAGCATATGAGTTCCCTTCCTAAAGAATTTCTTCTCCTCTTTCATAAGGAAATGTTCCCCCAGCAGAGGGCAATCACAGCACACCTTTTCACACTATGATACTATGATGGTTATGAGCATTCTTTGTTCCCATAACAAGTCTTGGGTACCTTGCATCCTTGGGCAGTGATGATCCTGATGTCTGCCGGGACCCGGTCTCCCCCTTTGATCTCCACTAGGTCACCGACCACCAGCTGATTGGCATTAATCTGGAACTTGTCTCCATCTCGAATCACCGTGGCTTGCTGTGGTTGAGAGAGAGAAGAAAAAAGAAATAGAAACACAGATTGTTACCTGAGATTTGGGATGAAAGCAGTTGGCTTCTACATATGTCTCCATCTAAAGCAGTATCGTCTACTTTAACTGGCAATGGGTTTCTAGGTATCAGCCCTTTCCCAGCACTTGGGGCATGACAAAGACCAATCTGGGGATTGTTCTGCATGGAAAGCATGCACAGTTCCTCAAGTCTCTAATCTCACCCTCAACTATGCTAACAGTATGGTGCCACTATCCCGGGGTAAGAGGAAACAGGCCAGGGCAACCAGCTGCAAAATAGGAGAGTGATCTAACACAACTGTGCTGATTTTCTCATTCCTGAATACAGAGCTGGTCTTATTATAAGTCAACAGCAGACTTCAGAGTAACCATTACCTTGCTTTCCAACATATATTATCTCAGTTCCAGAAACCCTACAGCAGCAGTGTATTAGGGGCATGAGCATGGCAATTCAGTCATCTCCTTCAAAGGCATTTTTGGCCAACCTCCCAGGGCAGAGACAGTCTGGATACCCAGCATCTTTTCCTTACCTGTGGCACCAGATTCTTGAAGCTTGCAATGATATTGGTGCTTTTGAATTCTTGGTAGTACCCAAAGCAGCCGGTCACAACCACCACAGCAATGAGGGCAATAGCCAAGTAGAGCTACATAAATTGGCAAAGGTGGGGAAGGAAGCAAAAGGTTACTATGCCTGTATCTCTTGTATTTTCATCCTATACCAGCTACGTCCTTTCAGTGTGTATTTGCAAATACCATTTCTTGGAGCATCACAATCATTTTGTGCTGTTGAGGAATCTAAACTGGCCTAATGCCAGGTTGGTGTGGTGTCAGATTTTTTAGTCTCCTGGTCTAGGAAAGGGGCAGGAAATTGTGACTGAGGCCAATTTTGGCTTCTTTGCCCTCCTAGCAGACTACACTTGACATGGTTGTGATGATCCAGCAGTGGATGGAAGTCAGTCCCTGTTTTGATTTTGGCCAATTATTTGCTGTATCCCCATTTTTTGCTTTTTGGCTGGTTGTCAGCAGCAAAGTATCCTAGTTCACTGTTTCTTTTGTAAATGCACCCCCCGCCCCCCCATTTAGGGCTTGGGAGATCTGGATTCTAATCTTCCTTTAGCCATTGGAGTCGCTCAGTGACCTTAGACCTGTCACTGCTCTTCTAGCCTAACCTACTTTACAAGGCTGTTGTGCTGTAAAAGTGGTGAAGGAGGACTATTGTTTTCAGTTGATTGAGAAACAGGTATGAAATGTAATTAACAGTAAGATCTATCCCTTACTACTGTTTGCTTCTTCCCTTTTTAGTACTTACATTGTCCGCACTAGTAAGATCTCCTTGCCCACACTGGATGCCAAAGGCGATGAGGCAGATGGCAGCTGCCACCCACATGAGACACTGCAGCCCCCCAGCCAGCTGACGGGCAAACTTCACATACTCCGGAGTGCCCTTGGGGGGCTTCAGCTCATTGGGACCATCACGAAGGAAGATCTCCCCAGCTACTGTGCTGTTCAAACCCTGGAAGCAGAGATGTGTTGACAGAACCACCAGAGAATCCTCTTTTAAAATACTCATAAGCATGGTTTAGGCTAGCGGTGGCAACACACAGACCACAATTGCCTATGACCCCTTGCCTGTTTTGGGGGCCCCTGGAATATCCTGGTAGACTTGTTACCCCCCAGTTTTTTAAAATTGAAAATGAGGATCTGGTCACTTCCACTTTTGGACATCCCTGAAACAGACATCTGGGATGGGATATGCAGCCCACAATGAGCCCTGTATATATCTGTATATGCCAAAACTGTCCTGGACCACTAAAAATCCCCAGCTTTGATTTAGCCAATGGGTAAATTATTCAACTTAGAAAAGCAAAGGAAAATAGGTATGCATCCTTTCTCAGGATGAATTTTTTTTTTTGCATGGATCTGGGTGACATGAGCATATTAAAATGTATTGCCTCACAAAAGAAAATGCAATGTTTAGAAAGCCTCACCCTTAATAGTAAGCTTTGCCGATCCCATTAGTCCCTGGTTGTTTAAAAAAACAACTCCTCTTCAACTGAAGGCATTACCTTTGTAACGTTGGTTCGATGCTTCAGTTCCAAGTCCTCCACAGACAACTGATGGTCATCCTAAAAGACAGAACGGGCTTAAGATGGAGAGAAAGTCATTTGAGAGAGGAGATGCCTTCCTTCTTTTAAATATAATGCCTTACTCCAGATTTTTGCACAATCAGTAGATTTGTAATGACATAGGAAAAGGGATATAATTAAGATATATATAATTAGACCAGTCAAAAGACTGTTTGGACCAATTGTGAAGAAGCATGGTCTTGTGTTACTGATGCGGTTTACTGGATGCGAATAGCACTGATTGGCTAGTACCTGTTGCATCATGAAGCCAGCTCTCCATCTCTGGAACAACAGTTTAGGGCAGTGATGGTGAACCTTTTCGAGGCCGAGTGCCCAAACTGCAACCCAAAACCCACTTATTTATTGCAAAGTGCCATGTCCCTCTGGCTTTCTAGTAACAAACTCTGTGCTGGGATGATGGCACATGTGCCCACATAGAGGGCTCTGAGTGCCACCTCTGGCACGCGTGCCATAGGTTCGCCATCACTGGTTTAGGGCCTTGTCTGCACAGGCCATTTAGTAACAGTTACATTGTGTAGCCCACATTTTCCTAGCTTGTTTGCAAGAATATCATAGGGAGACCTTGTCAAAGGCCATACTGAAATCAAGATATGCTATATCCACATCATTCCCTTCATCTACCAAGCTGGTAATTTTATCAAAAAAGGAGACAACAGGCCCTTCCAAAAGAACCATAAGCAATTAGGCATCCATCAAATATTTAATTGGATAATCTAATAAAATGCTTGAAAAGATAACTGAATGATTTAGAAAATTCAGACAACCTGCTTGGCAAATGATGGAACAGATGATGAAGAAATCAGATAAATAAATATACTGGACTGGAACTGTGAGGATTTCATTTCCTCAGATACCAAAGAAATAAAAAGCCCCTTTGAAAGTATCTGAATCAGCACAACTGTTAGCCTGCAACTCACCACATCCATCTCTTTCTTCATATTCTCCAGTTTCTCCTTCTTCTTTGCTCCTTTGGCCTTCTTCTTCTTGATTTTCACATCCATCTCCCCACCAGAGTCTTTCTCCATTTCTACAGAGTACATTTCGTACTTGTCCTGAATAAGGGAAAAACCAAAAACCCATGGCTGAGAATTTGAATGGACTCATCAGTGTCATCATTCCTTTATTAAGAAATTGCTGATTCCTGAAGCCACTGTTAAAATTAAGTAGAAAGTGAACACACACATATTCAAATATAACTAGAAATACTGCATGCACATAAGTCTAGAAATTTTAGTCAAAAACCTTGGGTTGACATATCCGTAGGTCAAAGTACTGTACTTTAATTCTTATCAGAAAAAGGAACAGTGCCCACTGACCCCCTTTATTGTCTCATCCATCCAGCTTTTAGTATGAGCACAAACAGTTATGCCTGCTGGATTTTTGTAAGTTCTTTGGCACTGTTTTCCTTTGCTTCATACTTTAGATCCTTTGTTGCATGCCCCTAAGTTTTACCCTTGACTTATCCATGGGTCATGTCAAAATACATAATTTTGGCCCCCAAACCTGCTCTCTGCCCCACATGGAGGCCACAGCAACCGAACCGCACGGCCTCCCGGAGCCCTAAAAAGAATCTACTCCCAGCAGCTCCAAATGGCATGTGAGGGGTGCCATCGCTGCACTCGAGTGCAACGATGATGTCTGCCTGGCGCCGTGCCATTTGGAGGTGGTGCCGCCCCCATGTGGCACCTATTGCACAAGCCCTAAAACCAGTCCCATGATGGTGCTTTTGGCCATCTGTATCAGGCCTTAAACATGAGGGTAACTTATAGTTGAGTATATACACCAGATTTTTTTTTTTAATGGCAGAGAAGATTTTTTTGGAGGGCGAGGATTCCACTTAGGACACCGTTTCCTTCTAGGTGCCCAAGGGTCTGCAAACTACAGAAGAGAACTATGAGGATTGTCATGTTAATGGTTGGTGTTATTTTTTTTCCTGTGCCAAATTTTGAGCAGCATTTCAAATGGAACAAACTGACATGATCGTCTTTTCCAGGAAGTGTAGCAAGGTAGGATAGAAGGCAGTAGGAAAACATGAAGACTGCATTACAGATAGTAGACATAGGACATTACCACATGACACTTAAAAGTAGAATTTAACAGGATAAAAGCATATTTACTTGGGATTGTCCTGCAGCTGCCCTTTTCACTGATGGGCAAAACCTGTCAATGAGCTCTCTATCTCACTATTATAGCACAGCGTGAAAAGCCTCTTCACTTCAGTTCTGGCATTACAGCTGTCATGTGGCAGGACAGGATTGATTCTTTTCTTCCCTCCTCCAGCACCTTGCTATTCCAAAGCAGACAAACTCCATGTCTATCTGGGTTTTAATCTTTTATCTTTACTCTGTTTGCATACTTATGGTAAAATGACATAATAAAATAAAAATATTTTAAAATAAATTTTAATTATTTTTACCAAAATTATGCAAATACATATGACATTAGCCTGCTTTGGAATAGTGAGGGGCAGTGGGAGGAGAATCAGGCACTTCATGGCTTTACAGCTGGCCCTCCATATCCACAGATTCTTTATCTACAAATTCAACCATCCACAGCTTGAAAATATTCAAAAATAACATAGATTCCAAAAGCAAACCTTGTTTTTGCCATTTTATATAAAAGACACGATTTCACTATGCCATTGTATTTAATATGACTTGAACATCCATGGATTTTGGAACCAAATCCCAGTGGATACCAAGGGCCCACTGTAATGCCAGGACTGAATTGTAGAGGCTCATCACACCAGAGGCGGGTGGGTTTCCAAGCAGTGCAGTCATGGGAAAAAAGAGAGGTGTGGTAACAAATGCTTCCAAACTGGTGTGTTCCTGTTTTCTTTCGCAATGCAATTGTCATGAGACACAAGGCTCATGTGATAATGTCCTTAAGGAAGCTAGAACGCTGAACTTGCAAGACCTGAACAGGGCAATTGATGACTGAGGATCCTGGAGGTTTCTCGTTCATGGAGTCACCATCGGTCAAAGCTGACTTGACAACCATTAACAGTAACAGTGCATACAGTACATGTATCGTGCAAATCTCAAACCTTCATTGCTGGATCAGAATACCTGTTCCAGATCTCTTCCATGTTTTTCTTACATCAGACCAATCCCACACGAACCGTTTAATATATCATGGTGGGAAATAATTTCTACATTGCTTCTGTAGCCTCCACCTAGAATTGCTAACCAGAGAGGACAACAAAAATATCCCAGAGCTCTGACCAGCCCCTGTGCCTTCAGTATAAATAGAAATACAGAAGTAAAGCAAACAAGATTATCGTAACTGGAGCAAAACAGACAACTTTGCAAGAGAGGTAATGGTTTCAAGTATTGCAACAGGATTCTGGGAGACCAGGGTTCAAATCCATGCTCAGCCTCAGAAGCCCACTGGTTGACTTTGGGCCAGTCATGCTCTCTCAGATCTTAGAGGAAGGCAGTGGCAAACCACCGCTGAACAAATCTTGCAAAGAAAACCCTGTGATAGGTTCGCCTCAGGACCTTCATTGATCAGAAATGACAAATGCACACAATAGTAATGAAAAACACTACCTTGCAGATCATACCACTTTGTCAAGGGCATCTTTGCTAAATGACACCAAGGCTAACTCTGATTCTCCACTGGGATATGAAGATGGAAACAGAAAGATCCTTACCGCCTTCCCCATCTTGTTTCCTTAGGCCTGGTCCTTTCAGAGGCCAAGAAGAGAAAGACCCTGATGGGTCTTGGTGATTCAAGGCTCCTGTAAATGGTACACAGCAAAGCAGGGTAAAAGGTGACCCTTCTTAGGTGCTTTCCTTTTATAAATTCCTATGGGTGCCACCTTTCTCCAGGAATTAGGGGTGGTACCAAGTACCACATGGCTGGGTCCTCTGACATGCTTTTTTGCAGTCACATACCAGGAGGTGACAGGCCTTTAAAGGAGAAAATAAACACTCAGCACAAAAAAAAAAAAACAAAAACCCTCACCTTGCAATGTCCCTTCCATGCTATCTCAATATGGAGCCAACTCACCCAGACACCAGAGTCAAAGACCTTGAGGAACACTTAGTATAAAAGGGCACAGACGTTGCCATGCACAGAGCTTGGAAAGAGTGTATTATTTTTGGGATGACAACTTTCCAAATCCTCCAACCAGCATGGCATGTTTCTGAGAAACCTAATCCAAAAATGTAACTTGGTGAGTTTCTGGCCATTCAATACCAGCTCTACTAAAGTAGACTGGAACCACAAGCATATCAGACTTTTTGATCAAACCAGATCATTTGCTTCAAAATAGAATGCTTCATCCCTAATAATGTTGTTGTGTGCCATCCATCAAGCTGTTTCTGACCTATGGCAACCCTAAAGTGAACCTATAATGGAGCTTTCTGCGGCTGAGTGTATGTGACTCACCCAGAGGGTTTCCGTGGCCAATTATTGAACCCTGGTCTTCAGAGTCATAGTCCAATGCTCAGACCTCTATGCCACAGTCCCTATTACTCCCTGTTTGTTAAAGACATATCTTTAAGCCTGAAGACATTGCAGAGGCCCTATGATTAGGGAAGGAAGGAGTCTGGGAAGACCAGACTTTGGCTGCTGTACAAGCTTGTTGTGCAGCATTCAAAACCACACTAAATAGAAGCAGGTATAAATCCACAATGAGTCAGACTGTATGTTCACTTTTCAGTAGGTTTGCAGTCAATGTGGCTCTCCTGTGTCTGTGTTTGTGGTGAAGAAATAATATCAGTTCCCTTTATTAATGGAATATCACTGGGATTGGCAAGTTTCTTACTTAACTTCTTCAGCATCTTGAGACAAAGAGAGACAGAAATTGGTTACACCCAGCTATTCTCATTAATTTTCAGTGGGCAATAACCTCTGCCTTTCTATTCATCTCATGTATTTCATGACTTTCCTCTAATGAACACACATGTCCCTCAATTTCCTCACAACAATCCTGTGAAGTAGGTCAAGCTGAAAAAGAGCGGGTGGCCCAAGGGGCAGTGGAGATAAGAACTTGGTTCATCCAAATCCCAGTCCGGTACTCTATCCACTGAATGGGATTGGTTCTTCATTACAGTTGGCCCTCACTATATACAGATTTCTTTTTTTAATCCATGGATTCAAACATCCAGAGCTTGAAAATATTTTAAAAAGTTATAAATCCTGAAAAGCAAATCACGATTTTGCCATTTTACATAAGGGACGCCGTTTTACT
>NC_056530.1:17723111-17755744 GCF_019175285.1 Sceloporus undulatus
GAATCAAGCTAAGTGGGAATCCATTCATTCATCCATCGCTTTCTTCACATCCTGCCTTTCTCACAAGCTGGCACTCAAGGAAACATACAAAAGGACAGAATATAATAAAATACAGATGGCAAAGTGCTTCAGACCAGAAGTGTTGTTGTTGTTGTTATTATTATTATTATTATTATTATTTTTATTATTATTTTAATTTTGGAATATTTGTACTTACATAATAAGATATCTTGGAGATGGGATTTGAGTCTGAACATGAAATTCATGTATGTTTCATACATATGATTCTATGATTCTATATCTAGCTTGAAGATAATTTTATAAACAATATTTTAAAGAATTTTATGCATGAAACAACGTTTCATGAACCATCAGAAAGCAAAAGTGCCACTATCTCAGCCGCCCCTGTGGACTATTTTGGATTTTGGAATATTCCAATATTTCAACCTGTACATGTGGTTAAAAGCATATGAAATCAAGATTAAAACAGTATTTAAAAAAAAAATACAAGAAAATTAAAACCAGTTAAAATCCTAAAACAGATTAAAAACAGTAGAGCACCATAAAAATGATTTTTACACAACTGAAATGGCTATTGCTGAGATTGTAGGGAAATAAATGCAGGAACTGAAAGGGGAATATAACACAAGCATGGAGGAAGTGGGAAACTTCAGAGGGAAGTTTTTGTGTTGATTTCACATGACAGAAATCTGATTTCAGAAGTTCTCTATGAAACGTATGGTTTGCAGCAATTGGGATAGTTGCATTGAGACATTAAGATATTTCCTAATATTGAATGAATTTCCCCAGAGCCTTAGCAAACATTCTTACAGATTAAGCTTGTGTTTAGCTTTTAGTGATCAGCACAAAACAAAGGGCTTTAAATGAAAAAATAAGTAGGCATAAAAAGTTGTGTGGCATGCATGGCAAACAGATATTTTCTAATTTTCTAATTTCTAAGCATGGCATCTAGGTTCACATCTGGAAGGTCCAAACCTCTAAGCCATGTTTCAAGCAAACAGTGTTTAACTGGCTGGTTACATCGATTAGCCGATTAGATGCTGGCACTCTAGTTCAGATCTGCACAATTGAAAACCTAAACTAACACCACCGGCAAGAGGAAATGTGTGTGCACAGCAAACATGTACAAGTCTGTTATAAAAGGGTGAGAGATTAATTGGAGTGAAATGAAACAAGACCAAAGGTTTGGTCTGTGTGACACACCCTGCACAGTGTACACAACCTTGACTTGTGGAACCGTATATACGTCAGGACACCCCTTTTTGAATCGGCAGCCTTCATGATGTAAGGAATGGGACTTAACAAACATGTTTCTCCATTTTACATCTAGCACATTTGTGTTAAGAGTTAGCAACGTTTGCTTGCTTATTGCCACTTATTGTTCGTTTAAATGTTCACAGACTTCCTGTTTGTTAGGTTTTACCCCACAAACTCTTTCTGCATCACTCTAAACTGCAGCAATTTTCTTCTTCCCTCTATTTCCTCAATTGGACTATGCATTTGATTAAGGATAGGTATTATAAGGGAAACCTCTTTTACAGGTATTACAAAGAGGACTAAGCTTTAGATTGTATATGAGAGGAGGGGGGACTGACACTGGTTTATATTTTCCTTGAGTGATCCAGTACTTTTTCTCACATTTCCTAAGAATTTTGTCTTGCTCTTCTTTTTTAGAATTACGAGTTGTAAGAGATCCCAAGAGCCATCCAGCCCAACCTACTGCCATGCAGGAATACACCATCAAAACACCCGCGACAGATAGCAATCTAGCCTCTGTTTAAAAACCTCCAAAGAAGGAGACGCCATCATTCTCCGAGGGAGTAGTATGTTCCACTGTTGAACAGCCTTTACTGTCACACGAAGTTCCTCTTACTGTTGAGCTGGATCTCTTTTTCGGTCATTTGAATCCATTGCTCTGGGTCCTATTCTCTGGAGGTGCAGAAAACAAACTTTTTCCAGCCTCAATATGACACCCCTTCAAATACTTAAACAGGGCTATCCTATCACCTCTTCCATTAAAACTGTGCAAAATTGGCACCCCCATTTTGGAATGCCCTCCCTTTGGAGGTGCCAAGTGAAAAACACGGCTGTGTACTAAAGCCTTTGGCCCTAACTGATTTACTTCAAAATGCTTATATACACGACTTTACTGTTTTGACCTTTTAAAATGGTTTTAAAGTTATCAATGTGTTTAATATGCTTTTAGTCAATTTTCTTTGTTTTAAATTGCTTTAACTTCTTTATCTTGATTTAACTTGTCAGCTGGCCTGAGATCTTCTGATACAGGTTGCAGCAGGATTGTGAAGCAGAACTATAACATATATTAATGATAAATGTTCCCACTTATGAAAGCTTGTTATATGTTTCTCATAAAAGTGACTCCACCGGCTGCTCCAAGATCCCTTTCTACAGTCTCTAATGCATGCTAGGAACAGAACAGTTCCACCGAATGGTGCTCCTGTCCAAGATGGAAAGTCTTAGAAAGTACAGTTTTCATCTTATAATTATGATTTTGCATTGGACTCTTTGGTTAAAGGCAGAAGCAGAAGTTTCAAGCTTTCAGAGAGCAGCGGAATTGAGACAAAGAACTGCAGCATCAATAGATAATAGCAGTGGTAAAAGGATGGCCCAAAAGTGAAGGAGAACCACAACACTCACCGCTCTATAAAGAACACAAACAGGAAACATTTTACCAACCGCAATGATGTGGTAGCTAAAGCCACCATATAATACTTAGCAAATCGCTACAGTAATAGCATATTTATTAGATTACAAAACATACAAAGGAATCACATCCAAGGAAGCAATCACAAACAAAATATACATTCATCAAAGTTGATAATATGTATTTGTCCTTTTCATCAAATGGGTCAATGTTTTCTCTGCAAATTTTGCTGCCAATGCATCCCTGTCTTCCATGATATTTTTTGGTTGGGGATATTTTTGTTCAGGATCATACCTTAGGCTCATCATGTGATGCGGATGGGACATTGTCAGAGCTCTTGCAAATGCAGTGCTTTGTACTTCATGCATTCTGTTGTTGGTCATCAAGCAACTGCGTTTGGTATCAGTGGAGTGGTGAATCTACTCTGGGTTTTAGCCTGAAAGTAAAGGAGGTATCCAGTGTGCTGAACTTATGCTAGAGACAGCACCCAGCACCTTTGATAGTGCCTTTAAACTTCAATGAAAGCCCAAAGCATATTCACTAGCCACCACACCCACATGCATAAAAATCAAGTGATGCATAAGTCAATCTGAATCTTAAACAATTGATTGAAAGAGCATGGCATCTAAACAGTAATCCTCTCACTTGAGCATCACTGGACAGAGAAAGATCTTTGGGGATGTGAACATCACATAGTGCATCCTCAAGGACTGCTTGTTGATAGGTTGACCAGAATGAGGTCTATCATCTCACTGTGTTTCTTAGCACGGATTGTCAGTATGGTGATATACAAAGTCCAGATTACAAGCCCAGACCCAAATGCTATGTGGGCCATCATACGTGACAGTCTGGAATTTTTCCGAGCAGCTGTGGCATTTCCATTCCGGTTCGCTTCTTGTGTCTGAGGAGAAAGGAAGAGAGAAAGTTTGAAAAACTGCAGCTGGAATACACTGGAATGATCCTCCCTTCCATGGTGGGTCTCTCACACACAAATCATGTGCTTTTGATGTTTATTAGAGACTTACTCAATTTGCTCTGGCTGTTTCCAGACATGAACTGATTAAATTGTTTCCAGCCTTGTCTCTCAGAACTGTGTAATTTGTAAAATTCCTTTATTTTTTATAGGGTTTTACTGTTTATCATTTGTTATAAATAGCTTTGGAATTTTCTTTTAGATGGGAAGAGGTATGTAAATATTTTAAATGAAGAAAATAAATCCAGGCATTGAGCTCTTCCACCTGCTGCTGGTCTCAGGACTTTGTAAGCTTGGGAAGCCCAAGACATTTTGCTGCCTGAGGCAGGATAGCAAATGGCATCCCGTCCTATCATTCTTCAGGTCAAAATGCATAGTGCCCAGTTCTCTTTACTTGAAATCCAACCACTTCTACCAAGGAATCAAATCATAAATTAAGGGCCCGTACAGACAGGCCCAAATAAAGCTGCTTCAGGTCACTTTGGAGGTATGCTGTTTAAATGTCACATGCATCTTTAAACAGAGGCCTTTAAAGAGAGGTCTTTAAACAGAGGCTGGATAGCCATTTGTCGGAGATGCTTTGATTTAGATTTCCTGCATGGCAGAGGATTGGACTGGATGGCCCTTGCGGTCTCTTCCAACTCTGTGATTCTATGATTCTATCTTAAGAGGCCAGAAGCTGCATCAAAGCTGTGCTCCAATCCTTAGGACTGGAGTGTGGCTTTGGCATGACTTCCAGCCTCTTAGGATGCATGCATCATTTAAACAGCATATTTCCATAAGTGACCGAAACCAACTTTATTTTGGCCTTTCTAAGTACCTAACAATTTGTTCACCTTTCATGACACCCTAAATCTGTGATCAAGACTAGATAATTCATCTGCCTAAGAGCAAGGCCAGTGCTGTATGTTGTGAGTACTTGAGATCATTCTATACCCTCCATAAATCTGAAATGCTGCAATAATGTTTCCTATTGAATTTGAGTAGGAACACATAAATTAACTGAAGCAATACATGTTGTAATACAGATCAACTGCTGCTATTAAAATTCCAGTTTAGTACAGACACCTCCGGTATATGCCAAACATCTGCCAAAAATTGGAGGCTCGTGATAAAGGTTGAAACCTTGATAAAGGCTGCAAGAAAGCAGCAGATCTTGGTGAGCACACACAGCTCTCCATAATCTAGCTTGGAAAAGCTTGGATTGTCAAAGAGGCAATTACAGTGAAAATACCAGAATGAAATCCAAAACACCACATACCAAAATTTAAGAAGAGCTGCGCACAAATCCACATGCAGAGCAACACTCCAATTTGATTTAAGGTGGCACTTACACTATATAAATGTACACTATATAAACTTCACAGCTGAAGTCTCAAAAGAAAACTATTCCAGGATTTGGCTACAGTGGATGGAGGTTGTAGGGAGCACATTTATCCCCCTTTAAAAAGTCTACCCCCTTCAATGGAAACAAAACTATGCAGTTTAGATAGGGATATTTAGTATTCTGGGAGCCAGCTTGGTGTAGTGGTTTGAGTGTTGGGTTTGAGTTCCTGCTCAGCCATATAAACTCATTGAGTGATCTTGGGTAAGTCACAGTCTCTCATCCTCAGAGGATGGCAATGGCAAACCCCCTCTGAAGAAAACCCTATGATGGGTTTGCCTTAGGGTCACCATAAGTTGGAAAGGGCTTGAAGGCACCTAACAACAACATTCAGTAGTCATAGCCAGAGATCTCTAGTGCTGCACTAGAGTCCAAATCCCAAACTTCTGTAAGATGCAACTATGGCAAAGGGGAATAATACCTCTATAACTAAGTAGTGTGAAAGAACCTATGCCTCTCATAAGTCCATTGAATCTTCATGATCCCAAAGAGCAGGGGTGGTTTGTAGCTTCAAAGTATGGAGTAGTAATTCCCTCTGATTTTTAGTCCGGACCAGTGGTTCCCAACCTTTAGTCCTCCAGGTGTTTTGGACTTCAGTTCTGAGAAGCTCCAGACCATTTAGTCAATTGTTAGGAATTCTGGGAGTTCAATTATTATTATTATTATTGTTAATATTAATTTATATCCTGCACTTTCCCCCAAACTGGGACTCAGGGTGGCTTACAATATTAAAAAGCTGTTCAATTAAAAGCATACAAAAATGGTACATTAAAAGTTTAAGTCCATAACATCTAGAGGAGCAATGTTTGGAAACCATTGACATAGACTTCAAAGGATCTGTCCAAGGTGCCAATTCTCATCTTGGGATCACCCTTGGGAAAAGTAAAGTGTACACCTCCTCTTTGTCTCTGCTCCTAAAACATTGCCTCATTACTTCCATTCCTATAAATGCATAGTCTTACCTTTATAGAGAAAACAAAGGCAGCAATGCCCAGGGGAAGGAAGCAGCACATCAGGGTGAAGATGGAATAGATCAGGTTATCCGGCTCCTTGGTAGGCTGCAAAGGTGTGATGAAGATGGCCTGCTGAGACTGAAAGTCTGACCCTTGGCTGAATTGTGCATCAGGTGGCCCATAAGAAGTTTGGTACTGTGGAGGCACAGGAGGTGGACCTGCCCCATAAGCCATGGGTGGCGGTGGTCTAACCGGAAGCTTCAGTGGGACAGATTCTTGGTAAGAATGCATTTCCGCATAAGAGGCTGTATTTGTAGCAGAAGCATTGCTTTCAATCTCCTCATAGTTTTGGGTGCTCATTGTGCAGGGCTGTTCTTCTCCTTCTCCCGCAGACCTTAGAAGGCTATCTCCCCTTCTTTCTCAGCTTTCCAGATTAGACAGCAAGCTGCTGACTGCCCTGCTCCCTCTCTTTTCCCTGCCTTTCACGTTCCTTTTTTAGTTGTACCCAACCAATTGCTCTGAATCCACTCTAAATCTTCTTTTGTACTGAGTTTCTTGCCTTATAATGATGTGGGCAGCTCTTGCTCTTCTATTTGATTAAGGGATTCTCATAGATTGTGCTGGTTCTTGGCTGGAAGAATGTCATGCAGCCCAGAGGAATGAATAGGTGGTATGCAGAATCAGCCAAGGAAGGAATCAAGCCAGTGCAGATATGGCTGGCACTGGATATGGCTGCTGCAGCAAGAAGAGAGCCATTTTCATTTAACAGAGTGCTATACTGTACGTTGGCAAAGGCCAATTGTTGAAAAACGCAAGTTGAAAAACTGGTGCACTGCTCTAGCTGAAAAATGAAATGGTAACTCAAGCTCAAGTGGCAGGGAGAGAAATAGTAAAATAAAACTTTGTGACAATACAGAATCCATTAATACCTCAAATTTTGGACTTAACAATGGATCAAAGCCCACCATTAACACACAGGACTTTGGGGCCTCATTTAAAAAAAAAAAAAAACTGAGTGAACTTGGGCAGGTCAGTGTCTCAGCCTCAGAGGAGGGCAAAGGCAGATCCCCTTTGGACACATTCTTCAAAGATAGCCTTGCATTAGGCTTGCCATAACTCAGCAATGACCTGAAGGCTCACAGAGGCCAGCCAAATGAGACAGTAGTTGGAGCCTATTGCTTGGGCAAATAAGCCAGCTTACCTCTTCTGGTTTCAATTCTGGATCCGGGATGCCCTCGGATGTTATCATACTTTAAGTGCCACTGATCTAGCTACGATGCCAGGTAAAAGTCTCACTCAGCCCACACTTTTTGAAGTTGGGGAGCTTCCGATTTTAAAAATTGGCTGAGAGGGGCTTCCACCTGGGATGCATCTGGGCGGCAGCATCATGGCTAGACTAGTGGTGATTTAGCTATGATAACATCCAGGGGTATCCCAGATCCAGAACTGAAAATAGAAGAGGTAAGACAGCTTATTTGCCCAAGCCATAACCTTTGTTATATATTCAAATGAGACAGTACTTGTGTTCAAGGAGTGCGTCCAGAATGTTATCACAGGGTCTGGCCCTCTGCACCCCTCTTCTTTCCCAATATCAAGTTGCCAGCTCTGGTAGGAGGACTGTGGAGAGGGTGCCATCATGTCAGGAAAATGAGGCTTTCTTTGACATCCACAAGAAGCAGCCTCTTCTCCATCCATCAGATTAAGAAATGAAACAGACAACAATGTCTGGCTCATGATCCTTCAGGCAGAAATTTGACGTGGTGCAGAATTAGGAATTATTCCAAAGAGGGCATTACTCTAATTGTTTGGCTAGCAGCCACATCTTTTTTTATGTTTGAAAAATAACATCTGACCACAGTTTTAACTGGGACTGAAACACTTGCCTCAGCAGTGGACATTTGGGTGCATCTAGGGACTATTTCCCCCTTCTTCTGGAATTTACTGCGAGCTGCATCCCATCACTGTGAAAAAGTGCAGAAAGGTGCATTTGTGTGTGTGTGTTTTAAAAAAAGTTTATTCCATTATCAGGATTAAAAAAAAAAGTATCATGCTGGTTGTGGGCTATTTTTTGACTGCCAATAACAAGAACCAATGTGGTGTAGTGGTTTGAGCGTCAAACTGCAGCTCTGGAGATCAGGGTTCAGTTCCCTACTCAGTGATGGAAACCTACTGGGTAACTTTGGGTAAGTCACACACGCTCAGTCCCAGAAAACCCAGTGATAAGAGGTTAGGCCTTAGGATCACCATGAGTTGGAAGCTCCTTGAAGGCACACAACAACAATGAAGTCCAAAGTATTGAAGGTTAGGTCTAGGGTTTAGGGTTTTATGCACATTTGTTGCATTTCCTGACCATAATGACAAGTCTAGTGTGGCCAGAGGAGAGTGGCCAAGATGGGAAAACGTCTCTAAACCAGGAGGCCCTATGTGGAATGGCTTAGGGAGCTGGCTATGTTTAGCCTGGAGAAAAGAAGACTGAGAGATGACATGATAGTGATCTTCTTCCCCATGAATAACTTTGGCATCTTGACCACACTCAGATGTTGCTTGTCCTGTTTTTTTTTCCTGTGAAAAGTTGGTGGTGTACTAATGTAAGTTGGATGTCTTGCTTTGGTCAGGCATTAACAGGATGCCAGCTATCATAGGTTACAATACACTTTTAGGTTTTCACGCATTGTATTAGGGAATGGGTCTTACCAGATGCAGATTCCCAATGCAGTTATCAGAAACCATGCAGAAAATTGAATCCATATTATTGCCCATAAAATATGCATTACAATGCTATAGCCATAGAATATTTATTTGTTCAGTTCCAAGAGGCTCTCATTCACATTACAAAGGTTACAAAAGATGGCCAAACTGCACTCACATTCAAGGAGAAGCTCAGGAACAAAATGCACAGGTGTCAACTTTAAGCGACCCAGCCCTGTAATGTGCAGCCTGCCAACACATGTGCTGCAAGTGAGGCTCATATTGAATTGCTGACCACAGGCTAAAGTCCAATGATGTTTCTTGCACAGATTTGTCCATCAAAAGAGCAAGCACCATCACAGCATTCAAAACAGGGTAAGTGAGCCCAAGAAAAATCTGAGCAACGTTTCACTGGGTCAGGTGGGGCAAAGGTTGTTCAGCCATTTATGTGTTGAGGATAAGGATGTTATAAACATGTATTTGGGTGAGATCACACATTAGGATTGTTCAATGGACCTCTCCACATGCAGAGTTATGCATCGATTGGGCTACACAACCCTTGTGTTTAATAGTAACTGAACCAAGTCATCAAACTGCAACCAAATGCACAATAAAACATACATATGGATCCATGTACAATGCACAAAGCACGTCTATGCAGAGTGAGCATTGGTGTGCAGTGTACAATTCTGCTTTTACAGTTTGAACTGAAGACTGTTGTTCTGCATTGCCAACAACTTCCATTGGGGAACTTAAGCATGCTTAATAAAACAACAGGACTCTAATCTATGTTGACATCTGTGAAATATTGGCAAGAATGGAAGCAAGGGAAGGCAGGTCAGTTCAGTCAGAAGAGAGAGCAACTCTTCAAAAGAGAAGAAGACAGGAGAAAGAATCAGCAATAGGAAGCATAACTGGGCAGGAGATTGAGACAGAACAGCAACCCCTGACAAGCACTAATCTATACTCATCTCATAATTTGAAGCCTGAACATTCAATGGAATGTATGCTGGGATTTTATTATTGGCAATATTAGTATGGTGCAGTCAACCCAGTTAAAATAGGTGCTTAAAATAGTTAAAATCATCACCAAATGGATTTTATTTCATATGTGATCCTTGGTCTTCTCTGTTCTAATAACTTAGCTTAGAATATTTTTGTACCACAATGCTAGGGCACACCTGATGTTTGTCGCTTGATGCAGATTGGCCATTACAAAGCAGGGCTTTCAGGTAGCTTGCAAATGCAACGCTTTGTGCTGCACATATTCCATGACCAGGTATGAAGGCAGGTGTAAGGAATTCATGTGACACACATGCACATGTGAACTAGACTTTATGGTATGATCAAAAGAGGATGGCATCAAACTAGGGTTTCTCTGATTGGTTCCTTCAGAACGGGAGGGATGTCATTTGGCTTATGAGCGTTGCATCACACGGCCAGTATGATGATAAACAAAACCCAGAACAAGACCCCGATCCCAAGTGATGTATGGGCCATGAGGCGTGCCAGCCTGGAGTTTTTCTGAGCAGATGTGACATTTCCATTACGGTTGGCTTCTTGGGTCTGCAGAGGAAGGAGGAGAGAAATGATGGATCACTGAACAACTGTAAGTAGAAACCCCTGAAATGACCTCCCCACCCAGATACACCAGCCAGGCACTGAAGATCATGGGAGTTTGACTTCTTTACCCTGCCTTTCCTAGCCATTAGCTGATGAAGTAGTCTTCTGATGTCTAATGGTGTTGCCTCCTGGAACAAGTGCAATTTGTAATAACAGCCAATTGCATATTTGCAAATTGCAAACAGCCTATTCTACACTGTCTATCTAGTTACTTGTAATGTAAATAATGGGGTGCAGGAGGATGACTTTCCATACTTCCCACTAGCGAATGAGGTGGGACGGGGCTGGAAATGTCATCCTCCTGTACCCTGATCACCAGCAGTACAGGCTACTGTCTCTTGGTGGGGCTTCTATCTGGTGACGTAGGTTGGCAGAGATCATTTATGGTTGTGGCAATAGTGCCTCGATCATGACTATTAAGTACTGACCCCTTTTATGCGTTGGTTGAAAATGCAAACAGCATGGCTACTAAGTGGGGCTTGGAATTTATAATGGAAGCATGGGCTGCAGGGTCAAATTGTTGGCCCTATTGATTAGTTGGGATAATGCTCTCATCTGTAACCTTCCTTGCACTTCTCTGTCTCCTCTTGCACAGTAGACAGGGACGTAGCCGAGGGGGGCTTCTTGGGGTCCGGACCTCCCCTTCCATTAGAAAAACGAATGGTGTGTGCTGCTGTGCCGCTCTACCCAAGCCCCATTATAATGGTGGCACTTAGTCTGGACCCCCCCTTCCTAAAATCCTAGCTACGTCGCTGCA
Organism: Sceloporus undulatus; assembly: GCF_019175285.1. Classification (NCBI taxonomy): domain Eukaryota; kingdom Metazoa; phylum Chordata; class Lepidosauria; order Squamata; family Phrynosomatidae; genus Sceloporus; species Sceloporus undulatus. The sequence continues at coordinate 17,734,176 of NC_056530.1, forward strand.
GTAGATGAGGGCTGGGCAGTAAGAATGGACTTTTCCAGTAACAATAGTTTTGAGCTCTCTTTCCTATTAAGGAAAACATTATTATTAAGCAAAGTGGCTTGGCCTTGAGCGAGCAATTAAGAGACATTATCTTTACAGTGGATTTGTTTCAGGTGGAGAAGAAAACTGCTAGAACTGTTCTGTTGATATGTATCAACAGAGCTACCTACTTTTCGGACCATCCTTGAGGACACGATGATATGGAGAGTCAATATGATTGCCTGCATTGCAACATTTACAAAGTTTAGGCACTGCAGCTCCACAACCCTCTTTACATTTTATTCTCCAGTGTGCAGGAACATGGTCATCTGAACACATCTAGTATGAATGCAAAGATTTGCACACAAAGGAGTAACTAACTACAGCCTCTGGATAGTTAACTGGTTATCTGTAACATTATGTAAAGTGGAAAACTATGCCCTTATCCAAAGTGCAAAGGGCAGAGAGTTGCACACAATCATCTTCCCAAATAGTAAGATACACAACTACTCTGACATGTTACTCCTCTGTAAAATGTTAAGGTATCCTTCCTCCAGGTTGCAACAAATCTCTTGGGACCAGCAAAGTGAAGACATATATGATAACTATAACAGTGACGCTTGGGTGGTGGCATGTTCTGTCACCTCATAAGGATATACCACTATAAACATGTTCTTCTTTAAAGTGCCATGAGATGCTCTCCTTCATTAAGGTACCTTAATGAAATTTTGAAGCCTTAACACTCTCCAACATTAAACCTTCCTATCATCTATGAAATAACCCACCTTGATAAGATGAAATTAGATTATTATTATTATTATTATTATTATTATTATTATTATTATTACATTGCCTATTACTTTCATTTCCATAAATGTATAGGCTTACCTTTATTGAGAAAATTAAGGCAGCCACACCCAGGGGAAAGAAACAGCAGATCAAGGTAAAGATGGAGTAGATCAAGCTGTCCGGTTCCTTGGTGGGCTCAACAGGAGTGATGAAGATGGCCTGCTGAAACTGGAAGTCTGGCCCTTGACCCATTTGTGCATCAGATGTCCCAGAAGAAGCTTGGTATGGTGGGGGTACTGGGGGTGGAACTACTCCATAGCCCATGGGCGGTGGTGGTCTAACAGGTAGCTTCACTGGGTCAGACTCTTGGTAAGACTGTGTTTCCGAGTAAGATGTTGCATTGTCTGTAGCAGAAGCATTGCCTTTAATCTCCTCGTAGTTTTGGAAGCTCATTGTGCAGGTCTGTGGTCCTCCTTTTCTCCCTGCAAATCTTCAAGGGCTGTCCTCCTTCTTTCTCAGTTTTCACCCTTCCTCTTGTTTGACTCTGGTTATCTGTTGAGAGTTCTGCTCCCTCTCTCTTCACTTTTCCCCTTCTTCCTTCAGTCGTATTCAGCCAACTCTTCTGAATATTCTTTTGGCTAGAGATGTTTGCCTTATAATGCAGGTTGTTCTGTTTTTCAGCTTTTGGATGAAGTGACTGTCGCAGATTGTTCTGGATCTTGGACAGAATGACCTAACTGTGTCTCGGAGTGAAAAGGATGGAGTGGGTGGAAAGAGAAATATGCCAGTGAAGAGCCCAGACACCAAGACACCGAGGTGGACTGGTACTGAATGTTGATGCTGTGGTAAGGTGGAAGGTATCCCTTGCTGTGGATGCCATAGAGAGGCAGATGCCAACTTATGCTCACAGTTCTCATCTTTTCCCAGATGAAAATAGGCACATCCTAACTTGCAATAGCAAAGGTTATTTTGCAAGCTTCACCTCCTCCATGATGCTTTAGTGTTCACATGCAAGCAATGAGAAGCATGTGCCCTAGAGAAAAGATAAAATATCTACCTCCTTTCTAGAAAGAGAACTTTCAGAAAGAGGAAGGAACTGAATGTTGAGTCCCCATTAGAATAATAAAATAAAAGAATCGTAGTGTTGGAAGAGACAAGGGCCATCCAGTCCAACTCCCTTCTGCCATGCTTGAACTCTCAATCAAAGCATCCCCGACAGATGGCCATCCAGCCTCTGTTTAAAGACCTCCAAAGAAGGAGACTCTACCACGCTCCAAGGGAGTTTGTTCCACTGTCTGAAAAAGCAGCTAACAATTTTGACATGAAGTGGCCAGAAAGCCATAAATAATCAAAATAGGAACAGTTACTTACCAGAAGCAGGAATGGGATAATCAGAACTGCTTTTCTTAAACTGGAATAGTTAGAATGTAGGCCACTTTATCACTCAGTATCTGGGAGAAGAGCATGTGGACATTCTTGTCTTCGTGTGTGTGTGTGTGTATGTGCCTTCAAGTTGCCAGTCAATTTATGGAGATCTCATTGATTTCACAGGTATGTCATAGGCAAGGAATACTGAAAGGTGGTTTTGCTCGTTCCTTCATCTGAAATATTGGTGGCAACACCTGGCATTTATGAATGGAATTCTGGGATTTGTAGTTTTGTGAAACATTTAGCCTTCTCTGTCAGAGAGCTTTGGTGCCGCAACAAATTTCAAACCCTAGAGGTCCATAGGTTGGAGCCATGACAGTTAAAGTGGTTGTTAAACTGCATGAAGTCTGCAATGTGGTAGCAGCCTTAGGAATTTATCGCATCTCCTCCGGGCCCTGACTTACCTCTTCTGAATTGGGCTCAAATTTGAAAGTTAGGCTGATTTTATCACATGGACTTTTCTCTCAAAACGGCTTCCCATTGCCTCCAGTGCTGAATTCAGGCCTCATAAGTTGCTTTGGCAACCATTTTTTCCAGTTCTATTCACATATTTGGCTCTCCCATTAAACTGAATGAGTCAAATGTCTCGGGTGGCAGATGGTGGAGGGCAAAGGTGGCAACTTCCTAGCTGTTGCTCTTGACCCTTCAAGGAACACACTCCCGCGGAGTGTAGTGGAGTCTCCTTCCTTGGAGGTCTTTAAACAGAGGCTGGATGGCCATCTGTCAATAGGGATGCTTTGATTGAGAGTTCCTGCATGGCAGAAAGGGGTTGGACTGGATGGCCCTTGCGGTCTCTTCCAACTCTATGATTCTATGATTCTTTCCCCCTCTCTTGGAGATCAGTGCTATATCTGCCTCACAGTTTATTCTACAGCTCACCCCAAACTGGCCTGTGGTTTGAAGGGTGAGGACACTATCCTATTGGAAGTGTTGAAGTAAGGATTGACTCTTGGTTTACTCAACTTCTGTACATGAAATGGAGGGGAAGTTGAGCCATGTGAATTAGCCAGCAAAATGTCACGGACCTGGCTTGCCTGTCATCTTATGCCTGCTTGTCCATATAGATTATGGTTGTTTGAGAGAGCACCCTCTCTCTGGATGTGTGGGTAGACTCATTGTAGAGTTCCTCCCTGGAATAAATCCATGGATGGATCAGATTGCAACCAAGCTCTGATGTAAAGGCTGCTCCCTCAAGCTGCTGATGTGATGACAATTCCAATCCGCGTGAGAGTGAGCTGGATGGATTTTCCCTCCATCATGTGCAAGCAGTAATTACACCAAACAACTCCTTGTTTTATGGAAGTTATCTTAAATAGGTTCAGCACCTTGGATAGCTCATCTAAAACCCAAAATAGCTCCTGTTTGTTTGACCACAAAACTCATTGGGTGACATTGGGCAAGTTACATTCTCTCAGCCTCAGGGGAAGGCAATGGCAAACCTCCCCTGAAAACTCTTTGCAAGAAAATCTGATGCTAGGTTCGCTTTAGGGTTGCCATAAGTTAGAAACGACTTGAAGACACACAATACACTCATCCCAAACCCAGTATGGGTTCACTGCAGCAAAGTAATGGGGACAGTGGCTGCTCTTCCCTTTCGCCCTTAATGATCATGGCAGTTTGGTCTGTCTTGGTTTTAGGACCAGGCCTAACATTAGACAGAGTGAGGTTCTGCACTAGCCAGGAGATGTTGGAGGGAATGGTGGTAGTCTTCTGCCTGTATTTAGAGAATACTCTAGCTGCTTCTCTTTGTTGGATCTGTATATTTCCCTAAACTAGCCTGGTGTATCCGGTGTTTTGGAACGCACCATCCCAGTGCCAGGAATGAAACAAAAATCTCAGCCAGCTTTTGTAGGTGGGCTAGGAAGGGTTGCTATTTTGTCCTTTGCATCAGACTGTGCAATGTCATGAGCTGGTTCTACCTAACCTTGAGTAAAAGCTGAACAACTTGCCCCTGAGATCAGACTGGAGGAGCAGGGGATGATGTCTGTCCCAAGGCATTAGAGAGAGATGATCCTACCATGCAGTTCTTCCCTCGGACAGAAATGTGAGCTGGTGCAGAATCTGTAATTTATTGAATTAAAATGACTTCTTGTATCGACATGTTCTTTCTGGCCAAAGTAGACATTACTCTAATAGATTGGCTTGGAACCATGTCTGCTTTTTATTTAAATATGAGGCCACAATGTGGGGACGAGTGACATCATGCGGGGGAGAGAGGTTTAACCCTGATTAACATTCGGTCAAAATTGCTCCTTTTCCACACTGGCTGCAGTTAATATTAGGAAAAAAACCTCTCATTAATATGGATGGAATATTTTCCCCCCTCTAAAAATAATTGTGGATAGGGAGGAGGAGGGTATTTTCGTTAGGAAGATGTTTGGGGTGAGACGGGTTAAAAGGTCCACGCTGCATTCCTATTGGCAATTGCTCTATTATATTAACAAAACAAAACTGAAGCTGGCAAGATTGTTAGTCATGCAATTAAAGTAATAGATATTTCAAGAAAATCGACAAATCGATTCTAAAACAGATCAAGCCCGAACTATCCCTGGAAGCCAGGATGACAAAATTGAAGCTGATATATTTTGGCTACATCATGAGGGAAGATGAATAAGTAAAGGCAAAATCAGCTTTTAGACAGCTTATCTGGGATATAGAATTACAGAACCACAGGAGTAAAATTAGGAATACCCAAATTTTAGGAAGTTTGGGGGTGACTTTTGCTAGGCCAACATATCTGGCCAAGGATACAGTACCCAAACTTATGGCAGCCTTGACACAGCCCATTTGAACATCCTTCCCTCTGCAGTTTTGGGAGGAAAATATAAGAAGCTCCCTTATGAGAGTCAAACACGCTTATGTTCTGATACTTCAGTCGGATCACTTCTGCACATCATATTGCACTGCCCATTCTATCAAGGTGTGCGCTCTTCTTTAATTCTGGACAGGGGTGGTGAAGATGGTCTGTGGTCGATGAAGGATTGGAGCTTGGTTGATCTTGCCCCAGGTGGGCCAAAATAAGATTGGAATGTGTATGGAACAGGGACAGGTAAGTCATGGCTTATAATGGGTGCTGACCCAGCAGCCAGTTTCAGTAGTCTGGATGCTTCAAGAGTCTTTTCAGAGTAGGGCAGGAGTCATTGAATTTCCTGTACCCCATACAGACAGGCCAGAATAAAGCTGCTTCGGGTCACTTTGGAGGTATGCTGCTAAAATGATGCATGCATCCTAGGAGGCCAGAAGCCACGCCAAAGCCATGATCCAGTCCTAAGGAGTGGAGCGCAGCTTTGGCGCAGCTTTTAGACTCTTAGGACACATGCATCATTTAAACAGCATACCTCCAAAGTGACCCAAAGGAGCTTTATTTTGGCCTGTTTGTATGGGGCCTACATCTTCTCCTTGTTTCCTTCTTAATGGTTCTTCAGATACAGTCTCTCTCCTCCGTAGATTTCTCCCCCATGGCTTCCCTGACTATTAGCTGGATGTCTTGGGGTTGTTCTCTCTATCATACCCCTTCTTTATACTTTCCGTCTTTTCCTCACCCTTCCCCTTCTTTGTCCTGCTTTGGAGAAAATCTTGGCTTTTAAGGCTGGAGGTACACTGTTCTATGCTGCTTGTCATCCTAAGGGTCTCTGAAGGGTGGCTCTGGTGTTTGAATGGAGGAAGTTCACTTCATCACAGAGCTGAGGAAATGAGAGTGTGGAAGCAGAAATGAGAAAACATACAACCAAACAGATGGGCATGAAATGCAGAATATGAGGCAAGAGAGAAATAATTTCCCACCAGCAGAATGCTGTAATTTCTTTCCCCCACTTTGGTTTTGGTTTCATGCAGACACTCACACACACACAAACACATCCTCTCCATGCTCTCTGTCATTTCAGAAGTGAAAAGACTGCACAGGGCTCTGTTGAAGACTTTTCATCAGTTGCTGTATTCATTGACACAGGGGCCCTTTCACACTACACAGTTATAGCACTGTGATTCCACTTTAACTCCCATAGCACCGTCTTATGAAACTTTGCTGATGAAGGAGAGGCATTTAGAACTCTGAGCCAGAAAGCTCAAGTATCTCTCCAAACTACATATCCCCAAAACCCATAGGATGCAGCCATGGCACTTAAAAGTGGAATCACAGCATTATAATAAGTCTGTGGAGCAGTGAGAGGTTTTGTGTTGACTTCGGCTGCATCTGCACTGCAGAAATACTTTGACGCCACTTTAACTGCCATGCCTCAGTGCTATGGGATTTGGGGAACTGTAGTTTGTTGTGGCACCAGAGCTCTCTGATAGATAAGGTCAGATGTCTCACCAAACTACAATTCCCAGGATTCCATAGCACGCAGCCATGGCAGTTGAAGCTGTGTCAAACTGGATTATTTTTGTAGCATGAATGCAACCTAAGAGCAAGAGTAAGTAGTAGTGTAGAGGAGTTAAGGAAAATGAATACTGTTATGTCATATAACTAGTACTAGTAGTAGTAAGATTTATTCGGTTGTTGACCAGTATACAAAATAACTTGATAAAATATTAATTGCCAAATACAATGATTAATAATTGTTAAAAACAATTTCAGATACATATAACTAGATATCAGTGTACCGGAGGGCTGGGTGAATCATGTATCTCTAAATTTTTATTCTAACAAATTATTCTTTGTTTTACAACAAGCAAACTTAGTATTTGTTCCGTACACATTAGGATATATTGGATCCTTAAAGGGAAATCAGGATTTCCTGTAGTGGTGGTGATAATTATTACTTACCTGGCACCATCAATATACATGACATGTTTCATCATAAATCAATAAAAGAGAAAGATTGCTTTGCCAAAGGTATATAATCTAATTTTATTTAAAGAAAGGAAAGGAAAAAAAAGAAAAGGGAATACGGGATAGGAATGGAATAACACAAATATACAACCATTATCGAGTGGATATCCCTTAAATGATAAGGGCTGTTCGACATCCTTCAGAATGTAGTGGAGTCTCCCTCCTTAGAGGTCTTCAAACAGAGGCTGGATTGCCATCTGTCCGGGATGCTTTGATTGAGAGTTCCTGCATGGCAGAATGGGGTTGGACTGGATGGCCCTTGCGGTCTCTTCCAACTCATAGAATCATAGAATCATAGCATCATAGAGTTGGAAGGGACCACAAGGGCCATCCAGTCCAACCCCCTGCCATGCAGGAAATCCAAATCAAAGCATCCCCAACAGATTCTACGATTCTATATTATTGTAATATAATCTATTAAAATATAAATCTAAAAACCAAGGCAACACAATTACAAAATCAAGCTACCACAGTCATGAAAACGATTACAAAACGAAATTAAATTACGGGAACACAAGCTCTAGTAAACAAGACCGTTTTCCATTTTCTCTGACTAGTCAACCCTCCTGCAATGGGATTTTCTCAGAGATACATGCCTCGACGATTGGACTTGTAAACTTAGATCCTCTTTACTTTCCAATGACCGATCACAGAACAATGCATACCAAGTGCAAAACACACAGGTAATAAACCTATTGTGACAAACATGTATCTTTGATCACTTGGAAGAGCACGCCTATCAAAAACAGTGTCTATAAATGGGTCAACTTGATGGTAGAGGTTCAGGAGGTCAGTGAAAGCATATGCTTTTGCAAACTGGCTAAAGGGCTCCTTCTTGTGAATAAATAGATCTGTTATTGAGTGAGCAACCAGAATCCTTTATAAAAGAGTAGATGCACCACAGAAAAAGAGGCTGTGGATCAAAAATACTTATAGGGCCCCTACAGACAGGCCAAACTAAAGCTGCTTCAGATCACTTTGGTGTTATGCTGTTTAAATGATGCATGCGTTCTAAGAGTCTGGAAGCTGTGCCAAAGCCACGCTCCAGTCTTTAGAATTGGAGCATGGCTTTGGCGCGACCTCCGGACTCTTAGGACTCATGCATCATTTAAACAGCAGACCTCCAAAGTGACCCGAAGTAGCTTTATTTTGGCCTGCCTGTATGCGGCCATAGAAAACTCAAATATGTGAGTCGACTCAACCCACACATGCTGCAGAGAAAAGAAAAGACAAGGAGTAATTATAATGTTATTTGCTTCTCTTTATATCTTGTCCTTCCTAAAAACCTCCTGTTGAGCAACAACAGTATTAAAGAGAACGGTAACAACAAGCTGCAAAAATAATAATAGATTAAATAGACATTGAATAAAAACCATATTATTAGCAGTGAATTTGGTCAGATCTATGGTTTCAAGTTCAGTTTGCATGATTGTAACATGGAAGCAGATCTGAAATAAAGATGTTTAGGCCGGGAAGTTTGGTTTAATAGATGAGGATGTGGCTTTCAAGTTGACGCTACCTGTTTTTCCACTTTTAAGATTGACCGCAACCTCAACGTATCTCGGAGTGTCTGAGAGGTGCTTGAAAGGTCACCAATTTCCTCCTCTGAATTGGGGAATCTGGGTCACATTTGTCGTTCAGAGAGGAAGGAAAGGACACAGCAAGTGAGAGAAAGGTGCTTTTCTCCTCCAATAGAAATGGTAATAAAGTTTCTTTCCCTTTTGCATTCTCCCTTTTATATCATTAGTTTGAAGTCCGCATTTTATAGTCCTGGTTGTTCCACGCTGGTTTTTCATGGAAAGTGTTAGGAGGGTGGTGCGAGGGATAGTGTGGCTCATGGATGTCATGAAGCCTCAGGACCATTTTTGTGGTCTCCTGGACCCCTGAGAGCCCCTACATTTTTTATTCATTTCAAAAACTGTTTTTGATAGAATCATAGAATCATACAGTTGGAAGTGATCACAAGGGCCATCCAGTTCAACCTCCTTCTGCCATGCAGGAACTCACAATCACAGCACCAACAACAGATGGCCATCCAGTCACAAACTAAGGGAGTTTGTTCTACTGTCGAACAGCCCTTACTGTCAGGAAGTTCTTCCTAATGTTGAGCTGGAATCTCTTTTCCTGTAGCTTTCATCCATTGTTCCGGATCCTGTTCTCTGGCGCAGCAGAAAACAAGCTTGCTCTATCCTCAATATGACATCCCTTCAAATACTTAGACAGGGCTATGATATCACCTCTTAACCATCTCTTTCTCCAGGCTTTCTCTCTTTTACATCATTAGTTTGAAGTTCCCAATATCTGGATTTCAGCCTGTAACTGTCTGAACAAGTATGGACTAGCAGGTTGCCAATGAGTTCAGCCAATGCTTCTTATTAGCCAGCGAGTAACCTCTACCATAGTAAGAAAAGGGGCTTGATGGATTCATTTCTTTATTTTGTTACTAATAACATGTATCAGATTTCCTGTCCCAAAGCAGACGCCCAAGCAGTTCACAGAAAACACATATTAATATACGTTAAAATCACTATGATCTGTGTTTATTTATTCACTTATATTGGCACAACAGACTGTCATGGTGGCTGACTGATCCCTTGATTTTGGAAAGGTGAAGGGCATGATGTTGTAAGTAAAATGAGTACAAAAGACACAATTGAGCCACATGTGATGGGAAGGCCATTAGTGGTTGGAAATGTATTTCTCTTTTTGTCTGCAAAACGTTCTAGAGTATGCACATTCCACCAAAGTACTTGGAAACAAGGAACTAAGGAGCCTAAATAAGAGGTGCTCAGGAAGGTGCTCCAAGCCCCTCTCCAGAAGAACAAAAGGAAAAGACTAGGAGGAGTCTAGAATAGGAGAGACATTTAGGTTGAAATATGAGAAAAGTACAGTTTAAGTACTTTAAGCCTATCTCAAGATTATGAGGAGATAAATCCTGACATTTGATTGCTCACAGCATTCAGGAATGTAACACGGATATTGCTCTGCTAGTGTACTGACCAATGTTTCCAGTATGACTTTTAGCATCCATTTTTATGGCATTTCTCATTCTTTTTAGTTTGGGATATTTCTCTATTGTAGGGCTAGGTCACACATACTCATTTGACATTGATGTGCCATTGCATATCTTCCTCCCCCCGCTCCCAAATGGAGCATTCAGATATTGCCTCAAATGAAACCCTTTGTAATATTCCCACATTCCCTTCCTGGTCATCAAGTCAAATATTGACATGGCGAGCATCCATCCACCCATGAACCTGCCCTGCTGCATACTCCATTATGGGATGATTCAAACATTATGACAACAAAGTGGGACTTCTCTGTGGGTCGGGGGGGCTGGGAGAGTTGGGGGTGTTCCAGGTTGTGACCATCCTTCATTGGCCGGTAGGTGGGTTCTGTTCATGGATCTTCTTAGTCATGATCACCATTAAGACGATGTACACAATTAACAACACAAGCCCCACTCCGAGGGCTGTGTGGGCCAAGATGCGTGCATTCCTGGAGTTTCGTTGAGCAGATGCAGCATCTCCGCGGTGGTTGGCATCTCGGGTCTGGAGAAAAAGAGGGAAATAGGTGATGGATTAGTGATGGTGGTGGATGCATCTGGAGAAAATGTGTTTGCAGAAGTTGGAGGGTCAGAGTAGCTGCCCCCAATTGCTGGTGGAATCAGTGGAAGAATAAATCCACTGGTAAATGGGTCATCTGTAACATTGCAGCAAAAAGAGCATCCATGCTCTGATGAAGAGGTGCAAGGAAAGAGTACCGCTCTCTTTGATGCTTGACACAATGATCCAGATGGCCATCTTACCAAGGGTTATCATGTGCAGCTGCTTTGGGAAGTCCCCCCCTCTAAGGAACAGGATTCATGGGATTCATCCACATTCTCTGTTACAGCAAATGACTTCATCAGAAAAGCCGGACAAAAAGAACAAGACAAACAGCAATGAATCCAGAAGAGGCACACTGTAGTTAAACTGAAACCCTGCAGAGGGCTCTAGTCCATTTAGATGGATGCAATAATAAATCTGTTCAACTTTCAGCATCATGAGATTTTGTCTTGTCTTTGCCATAACAGACTAACATGGTAGTCAGACTGCAAATTACTTGTTTAAACAATATGTCACTTTCTGTCTCTAGAATCTGTCTCTGTCTCTTTTTAAAAGGACCTATTCACAAATATACCATGGAGGCGTTGGTCACACAGACAAAAAAGGAAGGAAAAAGAAATCAAGTACAAATAGAAAAGAATAGATTGCACAACTAAAATGCTCTGCCACACAATACCTGACACAGTGCTCTGTGACACTAAGACAAAAGAGCCCACAAGATTTATCTAGATAAAAGACTAAGAAACCAGATATCCTCTTTCATAGCCTCCAGCATTTCACAGAGGACAACCAGGACATGTGTGGCCAAGCAACATCGGAGTGTGGTCAAGATGGCAAAGGTTATCAGCGAGGGAAACCAAACAAGCTAGGAGAAGCTGTAGCAACTTGCTTTTGTTTGCGCTTACTGGAAGGGGAAGATTCTGCCCCCAACTCTTCTATCCCCTCCTCTCCCTCCTGCTAAATTAATACAAAGCAAGCTACTTTTGGATTTTGGACTCTATTTGCAGCAACTGAAGTAAGCTTAGGATAATGGAGGAAATGTCAGCATGAAAGAAAAGATGGAGCATTTTAAAAACAGTTGCAAATGTGGGAGGACAGAAGATTAATTGGGACTGTCCCCGCCAAATTGGGACAATTGGAGGGTATGCTGTGGTCTCTTCAACCACTACTGGCCACTTGGTGATTTATCATTGTTCCTGTTTTATTTCCCCAATACCTGTGCGATTGGATCCCCATGTACAGCGTATCATACCTTGAATTATTTTGTGCGTGTTTATTATTATTATTATTATTATTATTTGTATTCCGGTTAATCTCAAGGAATCCCAGCTCCAGCCAAATTATTGCCATTCCCCAGGCCACTGAAAAACAGTGCTAGATCGAAAGCCACATAGAATATTGTTGGCTTCTACACCTGATATAGGCATGTGGGTTTTAAGAGTTTATGATCATATGGAAATAGACAGAATGACATGTTATATACATAAGAGTTTGGTAAAAAATCTTGAGCAAGAATGAAAACCGTGGATAAATTATCTGAACGAAGAGAAAGGAACATATACAAGTATTATTTTTAATTAATTTTCAAATTGAAAAAAAAAATCACTTAGAAACAGTTAATAACATGTGGAGTAAAATAAACCAGAAAAGGTTTTATTAAGGCTGAAAAGAAGATTAAAATGAAATATGCATGTGAAGAATAATTTAAAAATGTAGTGAGAATAGAAAATAACAATGCATTGATGAGAAGTTTATGGAATTGGTAAAGATAAAAGAAAGGAACAATAATGTAAATATGTAAAATGAATGTTAAGTATTGCAATAATATGTATTTTACTATGGAAAAATTAATAAAATATATATTTAAAAATAGTGCTAAATTGGCTAAATTTGGAAAAGGTAGACAGACCACCTGTCTTCCCTAGGTTATCTGACCATGGTATTGAACTCAGCCCTCCTTCCTTCTCATCCACAGACATACCTGTATAGAGTAAATCAGGGCAGCGATACCCAGAGGGAGGCAACAACAAAGCATGGTGAAGATGGAGTAGCCCAGGTAATCTGGTTCATTGGTGGGCTGGACATATCTTATGCCAGCCTGTGGAAGCTGAAGGACTGGATCCTGGTAGTATCCGGATCCAGAGGGGCCATAAGGATATTGGCCCTGTGGTGGCATGGGGGGAGTAGCCCCATAGCCCATGGGGGCTGCTGGCTCCACAGGACGTTTCAAAGGTGCCGACTCTTCATAGTTGGGTGGAACCCCACCAGCAGGCACATTGTCTTCAAGCTTTCCGTATTTCATGTTGCTCATTGTGTAGGTTTCTTCTTTCTTCTCAGCTCTGTAATTCTGCAAGTATACTTTCCTCTCCTTTCTCCCACGTCTCTGCTTTCCTCTTAGACAGCCCTGACCAGCTGCTAGACGTCCTGTTTTTCAAACACTTGGTAGCACTTTTATGCCTCTTCTTTGCCTCTTTTTCTCCTGTGGTACTCTGCTGACAACTTTGAATATTCTTTTGCCGATCCTTAGCCTTTGGAAAGCAGACCTCTGTGGTTAAGGGACTCTGACCTCTTGCTTTGACTAACTTATTTGTGTTCACAGCCCAGAAAAAAACCTAAGGGCCGAATGAGGAAGTGAGCAGCATTAGCTTGACAGTGGGGCTGGAAAGTTTATTAATGCTTTCGTTTTCATCCTCCACATTGTGAGAGGTGGGCAGATACAACATTTCTTTCCTCTTTCTTTCTTTCTTTCTTTCTTTCTTTCTTTCTTTCTTTTATATCCACTTGTTGTCTCATTACCTGTATTTGTTCACTTAGACATGTGCGCATGTGCAAACTGCTGGTTAAACTGGTGTGGCTACCACAAATCAGAAGAGGGGGTTAGCCAGCGATGGAAAAAGATGACATCTCCTATCAAATCCCTGAGCCAGCAGACATATTGGAAGGAAAGGACTAACATTGCCTACTACCTCTTGGTGGGGGATATAGTATCCTGAGGACATTTTGGGATATATCTTAATACCCTCAAGCAAAATCTTTTCTTCACCAAAGTCACATCTTATAATTGACCAACAATACCTCATGGACAGAGGCATCATACTGACAAGGAAGTGTATCTTTGGAGAAAGAGGGATCACGTCAACATTTTCTCTCTTTTGTCATCTTAGCAAGATCGGCCCCAGTTTTCCTTTTGTTGTTCTGTAATTATCATTGTGAAAGCTGGACAGTAAAGAATGCTGAGAAGAAAAGACTGAATCCATGATGCGGTTATGGAGGAGAGTTCTATGGATACTTTGGACTGCCATAAAGGCAAATAAATGGGCCTGAGAGCAAATCAAGCATGAATTCTCCCTAGAAGCCAAGATGATTGAACTGAGGTTGTTGTGCTTCAGACATATTATGAGAAGACAAAGCTCACTAGAAAAGGCAATAATGCTTGGCAAGATAGTTGGAAAAGAGGAAGACCATTTTACAGATAGATAAATGCAACCAATGAAGCCATGGCTCTGAGTTTGCAAGACCTGAGCAGGACTGTTGATAAGAAGATGACTTAGAGGTCTCTCATTCGCAATGTCCCCATAAGTTGAAGTCAACCTGCTAACAAAACAACCATCACCAATTTTCCTATCATCCAAATGATGCAAAAACTTCAGACAGTGTAAGATTGTGAAACATACAACCTTAAGGAGGATGAACAGATATTGAGGGTTCTTCACTCTCAGACCACAGACAACTCAAGAATAAAGACCTAATTTCATTCTGTAGGAATGGGCGCCTGTCCGTTCCTTCCTCTAACAAGCAAATTAACAAGAAAAATTCCTTTTGTGTATCTTTTATTAGTCAGCTTTGATTTCCTCCCACTACTGCATTTAATTTCGTGTACCATACTGCTGCCCCATCAGGACATAAGTATCATGGGTATGTATGCAACTGTGTGTGTGCAAAAAAGCATAATTTATGTACCTGTAGCTGCAAATTTGCTTGGTACTTATAAAGCATGCCTTTCCTTTATTATTGTAGAACTTCCCCAATAAAAGAAGTCAGTGTGGTGTAGTGGTTTGAGTGCTGCACTAGCGTTTTGGTAAACCAGGATCTGAATCCTCATCCAGCCATGGAAACCCACTGTGTGATCTTGGGAAAGTCACACTCTTTCAGCCTCAGAGGAAGGCAAAAGCAAACTTCCTCTGAACAAATCATGCCAAGAAAAGCCTATTAAAGGTTAACTTAGGGTTACCATAAGTCAGAAATAACTTGAAGGCACAACACACACACACACACACACACACACACACACACTTTCCCAATTCCAACTCAGAAACTACCACTTAAAGGAAAGCTAGGCAAACTGCAAACTGCAGGCCACATGCAACACCCTGAACCTACTTTTAAGTTCCTTGAATGCCAATCTCCCAAAAATCTTCCTACACACCATTTTTTGTAGGACTGGGATTGTTTTGCACATTCCACACAGGGCTTCACACAATTTTGGGGTGAAAAGCACCTGAAAATTACATTAGTTTTCAGGTGCCTTAAATCTCAAACTACATGGAACCACACAAACAACCTTGTAACATCACCAGGGCTCACCTCCTATGATATCACAAGTCTCTAAGTATCAGCTTTTAGTCCTGAAATCCTAGGGTCTCTCATAAATCCTAACCTGGCTGCCCTAAAGAGTACCCTCAGGCCTTGAAATACAAACCTGGATCTTAGAACCCTCTTAGTCTTACAAGTCTGCTTCTGTAATACATCCCTGTTCTGAAGCAATTGTGTTCTGTTAGCTAGTTGTTTATGCTATCCATTTATTCTTTGCCATTTATGAAATTCTGCCAGTGGTGGGTGATTCAGAAGAGGAAGCATTTCTTCAGGGAAGTATTCACGAAAGTATTTCTTCATCGTTTGGGAAGCAGCAATTTCCCATTAACTCAAAGTTCACATTTATAGGAAATTGCTGCTCTGCAAATGATTCAGGGCCACTGGAGGTGAAGGGATGATTCCCTGATGTTTAGGAAGCATGTCAAGCTTTCACATACATGCGCTCCCTGACATTTTTCTGGTGTTTTACCAGGCATGCGCTGGTATGGAAATCTTCATAGTATATATTTTCAGCTGAGACTATCACAAAATGTACTGGTGGCCCAACAATCTGGATGTGATTAAATGGAATAGGACAAGTTTATGGAGAATGGAACTAACTGTGGTGTTAATCCAGTTGTAATCTTGAACTAGTCCTTTGATTTAATGCGTACTTGGTAAGTCGTTATTTACATAAATTCTATTGTTTGAATGAATATACTGTAATTTGAACTTAATGCACCAGATCCCATAGGCCTTGAAAGCTAATCTGGGTTGCCTTTGATTAGGATTTGGATAAGAGGCCACCAACAAATACCAGGTTCTGTAGATTAACAACCTCTGAGTATTCCTTGCCTACAAAAACCCTATGAAATCCACGGGGGTTGCCATAAATCAACAGGCATCTTGAAAACACATACACACACAATTGGGACTTCCAGTTGGATTTAGATCAGTAGAAGGATGGGAACACTTTCCAGGAATTTGGAATGGGACTATATTTCTACATATAGACCATGGAAGAACTGGACATCTTTTGCCTGCAAGGAAGAGAAAGAAAATGAATGGCGGCAGCTGTTATAAATCAGTGTCGTTTAAAGAGCGGGAAGGGAACTGCGGGAACATCTTTGTACTCTTCCATTTTTGCTCAGAGGAAAGTCATAGATTCTGGTTAAGATCCTAGACTAGGTTTGTGCACTGTATGTCACCACCAGCAGAGTTACATGGTGGTTGCACTATCCACCTTTATAGCGGGTGATGCACAACTGATCAGACATCTGACATTATACTGAAGCACATTCCTGTTGTGCAACAGAAAGTGTGGACTAGTGATAATTAAGGAAGTTATGGATGAGGATGTTACTCCTCAATCCACAATGGTTTACAAAGTGGAAGTGGTTATGTATGTAGTACACTGCTTGCATAATCATGAGGTGAATACTTCCATTATGAAATGACTGCTAAGCTACAATCGCTGATAAGAGGAAACTTAGGGCCCGAACAGACAGGCCAAAATAAAGCTGCTTTGGGTCACTTTGGAGGAATGCTGTTTAAATGACACATAGAAGTTTATCGCATGGGACTTAAACCGCTCCCCAGCGCGTTCTAACGGGGGAGAGCGGGGGCGCGCACGGAACGCGATGGGCACCGGATGGGGCCCAAAACGCGACTATATCGCATGGGGGGACGCCGCCACCGCCGCCACGCGTTCCCATCGCGTCCCAATTCGGTTCCAGAGGGTGCCATTTCTGGGGACGCTTTGAAACAGTTCCCAGAAATGGCGCCCTCTGGAACCGAATTGGGATGCGATGGGAACGCGCGGCGGTGGCGGCATCCACCTGTGCGATAAAGTCGCGTTCTGGGCGCCCCTGCTCGCCCCCGTTAGAATGCGCTGGGGAGTGGTTTAAGCCCCATGCGATAAACTCTATAATATAAGTATAATTGGCTGACCCATTCCCTTTTTCTGGATGAGTTTGACATAGGATGATGCACAGACATCTATGCGTTGTTGTTTTGTAAAGTGCATTTAGGTCAACTGCAACTTAGCAAATAAGTAACTTAGCAGGGCTCATGTTGTGTTCCTCTCTAGCCTTCTGTAAACGCTGTAAGCTTTATATCTTATCATACTTGCCCGTTTATTGCTTTCCTGCCTTCCTTCTAGCAGTGTTTTTAACCTGATATGTGACATATCACATAAGCAATAATGGGGGTGAGGGGAAAAGGGAAATTTCAAAGCTCTGACCCTTTCCAGTTTAATCCAAATAAATGATACAGAGAGGCTAGTTTATTGCTTGTGATGAAAGAGCATTGCAAAACCTATGACTTTCCTCTGAGCAAAAATGGGAGAGTACAAAGATGTTCCCGCAGTTCCCTTCCAGCTCTTTAAATGACACTGATTTATAACAGCTCCCGCCATTCATTTTCTTTCTCTTCCTCGCAGGCAAAAGACAATTCTGTTGTCAAATGTCCAGTTCTTCCATGGTCTATATACAGATACAAAAATGCAAGCAGATAAACATTAAATGTAAAAAACATGTACAATATACGTAATGACTACTGGTTGCAATAACTACCTACTGCTGAATGTTAAGGAAGATGGTACAAAAGTAGAGTTAAAAGTTGGATATGAAGAAGATAAGATAATAACCATAGATGATTTACATAACTTAGTGTAATGAGGATAATTTTGGGGGGAATTATACAGTGAGCAATGAAAGAGATAGCAAGGTAGGTACTAATGGACAGAAAATTGCTTTTTCTGTGCAGGAAAAAGCTGTTTTGTGTTTATAAAAAAATATCACATGAATATGTTGTGCAGAATAATTCCCAAACTGCGACTTTCTTGTAGCAGGAAGAAAATTGCTAAAATTATTTCCAGCTTCCTTTGGGAATAAAATTAGCAAAGAATTGCATCCCAACTGTATACGCTCATTCTCTCTGGGTTTTCAGATATCTGCCTTGTCAAAATGTCTGATGGCAATCTGAATTCACAATTCAGTCCATGCTTTTGTTATTTCTGGAACTTATTATTGTTCCCAGATAACTTGGTCTATAGTTATTTTTCATTAACAGGCCATGCCAACTGGAAAAAATAGATAGACTGGATTGAGATGTTACTAGTGGATTGTTTATAATTGAATACCTAATCAATTGAACACCTGATCAATTGAATTGTATTTACAAATTCCAATAAATTAGCAGAGGTATGAACAAAGACAATATTAATACAACAGTCCTCATTACCGCAAATATAACAAAAGGAATCTTCTCAGAGAGTGTTTTGAACCCAGGGAAAATTACTTTTGGTTTGCAGATTTATTGATTTCATACATTAAGTGTTTAATTCTGTTTTAAGGGAAGGAGGATTGGGGGATATGATTTGTATAATTTTTAATGCTGTAAGCTGCCCCGATTGCCTGACTGCAGATGGGGTGGGATATACATAATAATAATAATAATAATAATAATAATAATAATAATTCCTATTATTTGTATTTTTCTGCCTCTCCCTGTGGATCAAGGTGGGATTACATCAACAAATTAACACAGTGCAGATATAAAATATAATCAACAGAATACTGACATTATTATTAATTCAGTAAAATAGCTAAAACATCTAGAACATCTAAAACATTTCAAAAACATACATCATAACCAGAAGTGAAGCATTTTATCTTAAAGATCTCCTCTAAGAGGTTGGATGGATAAGAGGTTGGATGGATGATAATAATAATAATAATAATTACTAATTGACCAGTATAAAAATCTGATAGGCCTGATTATGCAGACGTATGAAAACTCAGGGGATAGGTCATGATTTGAATCTTTCTATTACATTCTCTCCCACTCCATTAACTGTGAAAATATACTTTGTACCTGAGCATTTATTTTTACTCTGCACTGTGTCCAAAAAGTGAATTTATATCCATGAAAGCACATGAGAAAATAATAATAATAATAATAATAATAATAATAATAATAATAATAACAACAACAGTTAGTCTTAAAGGTGCTGCCACCTTTCCTTCCCCCTTTCTCCCCCATCCCTCTGCTTCCTCCTCTTTTTCTGCAAGGGACTAACAGGGCTACTTTGAAAACTGCTGTAATGTATATACAGCTATGATGCCGGATCCATGTAGTAATATTGGTCTATTACCTCATGTGTCATCTCTATTCCCTTTTTTTACTTTTTATAAATGACCATGACTATGCTAGAGAACCAGCCTAAAATATATATTCCCTGGGTCATCTATATCTGCAAATAATTTGGATAGGATAAGTATCCACCATTCTGTATTGTCTTTGAATATTTCTGGAGGTAAAATCAAATAATAGAATCATAGAATCGTAGAGTTGGAAGAGACCACAAGGGCCATCCAGTCCAATGCCCTGCCATGCAGGAACTCTCAATCAAAGCATCCCTGACAGTTGGCCATCCAGCCTCTGCTTATTTTTGCTAGCCCTGTAGACCACTAAAAGCAGGTGCTATAAGTAGGCTTTCAGAAAAGATAAATGGGCCAAGACCCCTCTGCATTGCATGATTCTACTGCCGTGCCCTCCCTTCTCCACTTCACATAAATACTTACTTGTATAGAGAAAACTAAGGCAGCAATTCCCAGGGGAAGGCAACAGCAAAGCATGGTGAAGATGGAGTAACACAGATAGTCGGGTTCTTCAGTGGTCTGGATGGGTCTGACGCTGACACCAGGCGGAGGCAGAAGGCCTGGAGTTTGGTAGGGTCCTGCTGAGGATGTGCCATAACTACGTGGGTATTCTGATCCCTTTGGAAGAGTTGCCCCATAGCCTGTAGGGTCTTGTGGCCCAGCATGACGTTTCAGTGGCTCAGTCTCTTTGTAGGGCTTTTGCTCTGAGGAGGCGAGTGGCTCCTGAGTGTCAGGCTCATCTTCTTCAAGCTTCTCATATTTAGGGTCGCTCATGGTGCTGGTCAGCAATCCTTTCCTCCTCTTTTACTGTGTTGCAGGTGCTGACTCTCCTCCTTTCCCAGTTCTCCACACCCTTCCTCTATTGCCTCTTTGATGCACCTCTAGATGTTTTTCCTCTTCTTGGCTGTAGCTCCTGTTTCCCTCTCTCCCTTCACTTTTCTCCAGTTTGAATTTTTATCTTTGTTTGCCTAGATGTTTCATTCTGCTTCTCTGTTTACAGAATACTCGTATTCCTTTGGCTGTTGAAGGCAGCAGTACCTTTCTACTTCTCAATCCCAAAGAATGGAGTGTCTGGCAATGAATAACCAGGTAGTCACATTGACTCTGGTACAGTGGCAATGTTTTTTATTTCCCCCATTCTCACTATGGGATGGAGAGAAAAACATGTAAATCCTAATCGCCATCATCCCATATCACACCTGATAACAGAAACACACTTCCGAGATCCATTTTGTTGTACAGTGTTTGGAGTGTTTGGAGAGGAGAGTGCCCAGTACTCCTGGAATACTATTGCCTTAACAATGTTGGTACAATGTGAAGTCGAAGGCTTTCATAGCCGGCATCCATAGTTTTTTGTGGTTTTCTTGGGCTATGTGGCTGTGTTGTAGAAGAGTTTATTCCTGATGTTTCATTGGCAGCTGTGGTTGGCATCTTCAGAGCTGAAGATGCCAGAGAAACATCAGGAATAAACTCTTCTTGAACATGGCCACATAGCCTGAAAAATGCACAAAAAACAATGTTGGTACATTTAGCAAAAAAGCTTGATGAAGCAGCACTCAAAGGATCAGAAGCGCATTAGTTATGCCAGTGTAAGTAAGGAAATGGGTTACACTTAGAATACAGAAATTGGAGAAGTGACACGATAGGTATCTCTAAATATCTGAAGGGATGTCATATGGAAGATGGAGCAAGATTGTTTTCTGCAGTTCCAGAGACTAGAACATGGACCAATGGATTCAAATTACAAGAAGAGAGATTGCACCTAAATATTGGGGAGAACCTTTTAAAAAAGAAACTAAAGCCTGTTACAGACTGCCAAAATAAAGCTGCTTCGGGTCTCTTTGGAGATATGCTGTTTAAATGACACATGCACCCTAAGAATTCAGAAGCTGCACCAAAGCTGCACTGCAGTGCTTAGGAATGGAGTGTGGCTTTGGCGTGACCTCCGGGCTCTTAGGACCCATGCATCATTTAAATAGCATACCTCCAAAGAGACCCGAAGCAGCTTTATTTTGGCAGTCTGTAACAGAACTGTTCTGGAGTGGAACAGATTGAGGATGGTGGACTCTCCTTTTTGGATGTAGAGAGATCTTGCAGCACCTTTGAGACTAACTGAAAGAAAGAAATTGGCAGCATGAGGAGGAAGTAGACTGATGTCTA
>NC_056530.1:17756144-17775893 GCF_019175285.1 Sceloporus undulatus
TTTTTTTGGAGATCTTTAAATAGAGATCAGGTGGCCATCTTTTAAGAATGCTTTAGTTGTGAATTCCTCCATGGGTGTGGAGTTAGACTAGATGACTAAATAACTGAACATAACCCCCAAAACCTACCTTTGAAGCCTGACCAAAGTGTTTCCAAGGCACTGGAGATTAGGATGCTGGGAAATGACATCTGCATCATGCCCACAGTTGTAGGATGCCTTAGTAAAGCTGTTCTGGCAGGATCCGAGGGGGGTGTCTCCAGCTGCTTCTTTTCAAGGCACCCCCCCCTCCAACCAACTGTGTCTCAGACATCATTTGCACTCCAATCCTCTGCACTTCAGGAATGCTTCTATCAGGATAATGTCATGCTGTGAACATAGTATGAAGATGGTGGGTAAGGAATTGCCTATTGTAACTCTGATGGATGGAATTCTGTCATTATAGTTACAAGGATGATTCAGGATCTTGGTTGGATTCCCCCACCCCCATGGCTTCAAAATTTCTGGAATTATATACCTCTAGGACAAGTGGACTTTCTAGGACAGCTGTGCTCTGAGTCAAATACAGGGTGGGATCTCCAAGGAATGGACCAATGTTGACCTGAGAGGACCCTTCCAGAGAGACACCAAGAATGATGGGTTAGATATCTTTGGAGGCTGCCTGTGTGGTCTCATTTATGACCAGTTTGCTAACCAAACGGGGATGGGAAGTTACTGTATGTAAGTGGTTCGGAAAGGACATCCACCAAAGACAAAAACAGAAAGCATAAATAGACAGTAATTTACTGGAAAGGGAGAATCATGACGTGAAGGTTGTTCCACACAGATGAGGATAGTTGGAAGCATTTCTCCCTTTCTCCTTCTCACGCACAAGCACTCCTTCGCAGTCGGTCTTTTTCAAGAATCTGTGGTTCAGGGTTTGTTTTTTGTTTTTTAATGTGAATCATAAAACTGGACAGAATGGATTTTTTTCAGAACACAGCCAAAGCACTTCAAGTAAAAATAAGACACCATTTCCCCTTTGCCCCTCCTTCCCTTTCTCCAAATCTTCCAGTGCTGGAGGCAGGGTCCAAGCAGGAGAAGAGGCAGGGATAGGTTTACTAAGGCCTAAAGATCTGACCAGGCTTTCCCAGGCTGCAACCCTGTTGTTGTTGTTGTTGTTGTTGTTATTGTGTGCCTACAAAATGTTTCTGACTTATGATGACCCTAACATAAACCTATCACGGGGTTTTCCTAGCAAGTTTCTTCAGAGGGGTTTTGCCATTGCACTCCTCTTCTTACATCTCTTGTGGCAACCACATGGCAACCCTCTATCTTGGGTTTTCTTGGCAAGGTTTATTCAGAGGGGTTTGCCATCATCTTGCTCTAAGGCTGAGAGAGTAGGACTTGCCCAACTCCACACAGGACCAGGTGGGGATTCGAACCCTGATCCTAACTCAAACCACTACATCATACCAGCCTTTTCATTCAAAGGGTCACCATAAATCCAAGTTCACTTGATGGCAGTTAACAACAAAAGGATGTTGTTTAGAAGGATGATATTCTTATGTATGTTAATTATTACCAAGCCAGTTAAAGAGTTGCAAAAAGATCAAGTGGATTCCTAGCCGAACATTCAAACTACAACACCACACTGGCTCTCTGCAACCCTATTACCATGAGGAGGGGGAAAAAGATTGGCATCCTGTTGGCAATGGCATGAATCAGACTTACACCATAACAACTTACTCTTCGGCAGAAGTTGGAATTCTCTACTGACCATGCAGCAACCAAAATCCTCTCTCCAGTGGAGCCCCACTGCCAAGTTAACTGAACTGAAACTGTTTTTTTCACTTTGAATTCATTTTGCAGCAATTGAAGTAAGCTAGGATAAAGGAGGAAAATGAAACTGGTTCATTTTAAAAGCATCTGAGAGAGTGGGACAGTAGAGCATTACCTAGGACTAACTTTGCTAAACTGAGGGGCTCTACAGACCGGCACTTTTTGTGCAGTGAGCATGCAGCATCTGCATGCTCTGAGCTCTCATTGTGGTGCCCAGGTATGATCTTGGTGTGAACCCATACACACGGGTCATGCCATGATGACATCCCTCAGGTGCAGTGCCCAAATGGCACTAAGTACAAGGGGCATCATGGTGTGCAAGTGAGCCTATGGCACCCCTTTGGGGACACAAAAAAAAAAAAAAAATCCTCCCAGAAGCAGGTTCTTTTTGTTCCCTTCAGAGGCTGTGGCGTCTGGTTGATTTGACCTCTTTCCAGGACAAAAATGGGTGGCATGGAGCCGCCCATCTACACAGCCCCTGAGATAGGTGGAGGGTATGGGATTTGCTAACCTTCGACCTTCTCTAGAAGAGAGAGAATATGCTAGATTGTCTTTGGACAGGGAAGTGGGGTATAAATAAAACTTTTGTTACGTGTGTGTGTGTGTGTGTGTGTGTGTGTGTTTTAGTTTGGGGGAAAGAAAGAGAAAGAGAGAGAAAGAGAGAGAGAGAGATTCTTTCCTAAATGACATGCTGTATGAGGAATGACAAGTCCTGGATTTCCATGGACCTGTGGTTGTACAAGTTATATTTTGAAACAATAACCCTCAAAATATTTTTTGGATTACAGCTCCCAGTGACAATCTTGGATGGGCTTGTTTTGCAGGGGGCTGAGTAGCTGCTGTGTGAAACAAGTGACATGTTCAAGCTCTGGGCCGGAAGTAAGGCAGGTGGTTGGAAGGACGTTGCACTATAAACATTGGGACTTTGATCCCAGAGGTGGAGGAACTGTGTATTGGAGGTAGGATTTACAAGTCTACATATTCCTAGAATAAATAGTGTGTTTACACACTTGTTCAAACAGAGTCACTTAACTATTTATGTAATAGTTTTGACTGAATTGACTTTACAGAACAAAATGATGATTTCTTGGTGGAAAAAAAACCCAGGAAAAAACCCATTTAAAACAAATGGATCTATTTTGTTTGTGGCTACTTCCGTCCATTAAAAAAGAACAACAGTTTAATAGTAAGCATTAGGCTGAATATCACATAGTGGGGTGAGCGGGAGTGGAAGCAGCAACAAACTTTGGGGGAGCGAGAAACTGGGGCAGAAGCTGAAACATTTTAGTAGTTCATTAAATAATTATGTTTGTTAATTATGCCAAGAAATGTGCATTATTAGTGATTGAACGAATCACTTATCATTATTAGTGATTGAACGAGTTTCTAGAACTTGCCAGAAATGCTGCTTGTTGCTTGTTGCACACATGCTTAAGTGTTAGCCATGGAATGCAGGATTGCAGACAATGTAGTTTTAGAATTCAAGCACACATTTCCCCTAGATCCTGTCTCTTCCAACTCTATGATTCAATGAGGGTGAGGAAGAGACATTACCAAACCTGTGGGAAAGGACAAGGCATGATATGTGTGCTGTATTGTCTGATACCCCAATTTTCCCTTGTATCATGGGAAGAAAATAAACAAAGAGGGGGCAAAAAGGCTGGGACCTTTGTCATACTAGCCAGTTATAGCACTATGATTCCACTTTAACTCAATTGGCTGCATGTTACGGAATCCTGGGCTTAGTATATAGTACAGAGCTAAAGCTCAGTCTGAGAACTCTATATGCATCTCCCAAACTGCAAAATCCCAGGACACAACTATGGCGGTTAAAGTGGAATGATAATACTATAATTGGATAGTCTGGACGTGCCCCAGCACAAAGCAGAGGGATTGTTTGTGAACTGTGGAGTGAGAGAAATGTGTGCCAGAATGGGTAACCAAAGCTGCTTTCGCTTGCTGGCTCATTTCGAGGGGGTGCTACTTATTCATTACCACCCCCAGCCCCAGACATGCAACACTGAGAAAGAACACACAAGAGGACAGAGACTTGCATAATGTTTTTGCGTATCAGTTTATTCATGGAAATATGCGTTACAAAACAAATCATTTAAATAAATATACATCTCATTGTAGGGAAAAGACTGCAAGTGCCCAGACTGCTGTTGGGGTTCAAGCATTGATGGATAATTTCAAGACCGCTGGAAAATAAGGTAGTTTCACCTGTGTATGTCTGGTTTTATTCTGTGAAGGGTTGGAGAGGACAGGCAGTTGATCAAGTAAAATTGGGAGGTTTAGGTAGGAATGTCAAAAAAGGAAGCCATCCAGAGGCGGACTCTGGAATAGTAAGAGCATTGGGGCAATAGAACAGACACTGCAAAGTGATGCAACTGGAGGAGGTAATCTAACCCTGTTTGAATGCAAAGAAATGGATCAAGTTGGGTTATTTTTGGCAAGAGGAGTATAATTTGATCAGCCTGGCTGCCTGTATCAGCATTGTCCAGCCATCACATGCCAATCCGTTTGTATCTTTTTGGACGTTTTGATTTAAGAGATTTGTGCATCCTACGGTGGATCCCAGGGAAGGTGTATATTACTCAAAGTAGCTGAGCCATCACAAATGCAAACATCACATTCTCAGGAACTCTTTGCTGGCGGAGAGGCTGTCACTTAGCGTGCTGAGAGAAGTACTCCAAGGTAGATAGCATACAGAACTGTGATGCACAGCCCCACTCCCAGCGCTGTATGGGCCAAGATGCGTGCCATACGGGAGTTTCGTTGAGCAGATGCAAGGTTTCCCATGTGATTGGATTCTCGGGTCTGAAAAGGAAAGGACAAAACCAATGGGTTAGTGAAAAAGTACAACCAGAGTGGGTAGCCCTAAATCAGGGGTGAGCAAAGTGTGGCTCTTGGGCCATTCATGGGTCCCAAAGGCTCAGGATTAGATAGGCAGGCAGGCAGGCTACAATTGCCCATCCCTGTCTTACATAATTGTGAAACAGTGGCCAGCCTATTGATTAGCACCGTCTTTGGTTTCCTGCTTTTCACAATTTACCAACAACCATGTGGTCTGAGAGTCACCTTAGGCAATACTTTCCCTCTGTCTAACACAGAAACAAGTGCAGAACACCTTAGCGAGGGATATTGGTGTCACTAGGGTTTGGTGTCACCCTGTGGGGTAACTCATGTTGTCACTTCCCCCATGTTGTCACTTCCTCCCATATCACACCATACAGAATCTTTTTTTTTTTTTTGGTACTAATGTTACCCATAAATTGTAATCCCCCCTTTTTTAAGAGAATGTGATGATAATAGTTGTGACATAAACAACTAGCAAACTTAAAAGTATAGCCTTACATTACAGTATCCAATACACAGGTTAAATGCATTTACATGTACAGTGTACTCTTGCCTTACGTGGGGGATCCGTTCCAGACTCCCCCGCGTAAGGCGAATTCCACCTATGCTGGAGCCCCATTCACTTGAATGGGGTTCATGTGCGCGGCGGTGCGGTGGCGCAGTGGTGCGCACCCCATTCATCTGAATGGGGTGTGCCACCCCTTGCACCCCACGCACTCCCCACGGCTTGAGCTTGTAAGCTCAAAGCCGCGTATAGCGAGCCCACATATAATGCGGACACACTGTATATAGATCCATTTGGTTAAAGTGAAAACATGGTAAGATGTGATGTTTTTAAAGAATGTTTTAATAAGAAACATTTTTTTTAAAAGAATATATTTTAATACACACACACACACACACACACACACACACACACACACACACTGCAACCTCTCCTTCCACTGATGCACACCATCTCTTCCCAGTTTTAAAGGGATGCAAGCAAATGCCACAGCCCATTATTGCCCACAGTTAGAAGTTTGGAAAGCAGTTGTGTCACTCCCCCTTAGGATGTCACTTAGTGCGGCACACACTCCCTCACCCCCAAGTGACATCCCTTGTGAGAAGAACTGGAAGACTTTAAATCTTATTCCTTCTTCCCTTTTGGAACTAATCTTGATTGAGCCTATAATAATGAGGAAGAAAATACAAGCTAGGAGAGGCTGCTGCAGTTTGCTTTTGCCGGAGTCTATTGGGAAGGGCATTCTGTCCTTTCCCCACTGCTGAGTTAATTAGATGCAAACTACACTTGCATTTTGAACCCAGTTCTCAGCAATGGGAAGTAGGCTGAGGATGAAGAGCGAAAATAGGAGGACGACAGGGAAACTGAGGCATTTTAAAATCAGAAGAAAAATATGGGGTGGCAGCAGGGTGACCAGATATCCTAACTGGACTACAGCTTCCAACATTCACTAACCATTATTGGTTGGGGGATTTTAGGAGCTGTACCTGAATAGAAAGATGTAATTTGTAAAGTTAAGAAATTATTGAATTTACACGCACTAACAGTGTAAGACATTTAAAATGCTTGGGAGATATATATTAAAAATATCCCATGAGCAAAACTCTTATGCCCTTGTTGCTCAGATAAAACAGAATCGGGGAGGCACCTGCCACGCCAATAAACTGCTTTGCATTTCTGCTTAAACAAAGCTTTCTCTTGTTCTCGCTGCAACAGACCACAATGGCTATCCTTTTTACTGATCAAAAGAACTTTCTCAGCTTCAGTGGGAGGCAAAGGCAAACCCCTCTCCACAAACGTTGCCAAGAAAATCCTGTGATCGGTTCGCAATACACTGGAAATGACTTGAAGGCATACACCAGTAACAAAAGTGAATAGGGAATGAAAATACCCCCATACAGTACTTTGAATTGGGGGAAGTTTTTGATTTTCTTTTGATGAGAGCATGATGGGGAAGTAGTAGCCTTCTAAGGTCTTCTGTAACTAATTCCCCCCCCTCTCTATACTTGAATTATTTTATTTATTTATTTCATTTTTATACTGCCTTTCTCCAAGAAAAGGACACAAGGTGGCTCACAAATAAATATACAGAGACAAAAATCCTTGACTGTTTTGTTCTTGCACATGACAGCAAACAATCACAGTAGCTTTCTTTCTGCTGCCAGAGAAATAAGTTTTATGCACCACTTCCTCATGTCTCCATTTTAGGGAGAAAGTGACACAAAGATTGTTGCGAGTCTATTGTTCTCCCTGACACTTCAAAGAACTGAAGTTTTTGTCTTGAGATGGAATAACAATGAACAGGCTTTCCAACATTATTATCTTGACCCTGCCTCGTACTCCCCAGGTAGGTATTCATAACTACACCAGACTTACCTGTATAGAGTAAACCAAGGCAGCGATACCCAGAGGTAGGCAACAGCAAAGCATGGTGAAGATGGAGTAGCCCAGATAGTCAGGTTCATTGGTGGGCTGGACGGGAGTGATGTAGACGGCCTGCGGAGGCTGGAGGATTGGACCTTGGTTGAGCCCTGCACCAGCTGGGTCAGGATAGGGTTGGTACTGGGGTGGCATAGGGGGAACGCCGCCATAGTCCTTGGGGTTTGCTGGCCCCTGAGGAGGTTGCAGTGGATCGGGTTCTCTGAAGTCTTCTTTTTCAGCGTAGGGGGGTGGATTCGACATATCAGCGGTGGTGCCTTGGACCTTTTCGTAGTTGGGATTGCTCATGGTGCAAGTTTGTTCTCTTCTCTTTCCCTCTTTCTTCTGCAGCTCTGGAAAAACAGTCCCTTCTCCTTTCTGAGTTCCTCCTGCTTTGCCACCCAAGGGAGTTGTTGGGCTTCTGGTGTTCCCTCCTCAGCCTCTCCTCCAAGAATTTCCCTTCAGCGGTTGACTTCCACTCCTTGTAGTGTTTTCTGCCCGTGGGCTGAATGAGACTGGATGCCTGGCTCTGCCAAGCAAGGTCACTCTGCTCTCTTTGTTTGCGCTGGGGACTTTGTGTCTCGCTCTGGTTCTTGGGAAGAATGGCTTGAGGGTGCCTTTTGCAACACAATTTAACCAGTAGGTGGAAGGAGGAAAGAGGAAGAAAGCATGGACTGGGTGTGTCAACTTCTAGCAAGGATGAAGATCTTTCCTTACAGCAGAGGGCTCACATCCTTTGCTCTACCTCCTCCCCCTTGCAGTTAGGAAAGGAGAAGGTGGGGTGCAAGTCATTGGAAAACTTTGTTGTAATAGTAGTAGTAGTAGTAGTGGTGGTGGTGTGTGCTTTCAAGTAATTTCTGACTTAGGGCAACCCTAATGGAAGCTATCATGGCACTTTCCTGGCAAGATTTGTTCAGAAGAGGTTTGCCATTGCCTTCCTCTGAGGCTGAGAGAGGTTGACTTGCTCAAGGCTACCCAGTGGGTTTCACGACGAAGCAAGGTTTAAAACCCTGGTCTCCAAACTCCTAATCCAACACTCAAAGCACTACACAATATTATTACAATACTACTGCAGACTTATAATTATCTTGGTTAAATGAGTCTTTGAGCTCTAACAGCTCAGGAGTGGTTAGGGTATCTTATTTCACAAGAACTCTGTTGGATCAGAAAGTCGATCTAATCCAGCATTTCATTCCCACAGTGGCCCAGTTTATTGCACTGGGAAACCTACAAGTAGGACATAGGCTCAACTACCCCTCTGTTAAGTGATGCTACCTCCATTAAATCTCATAGCCTCCAATTGTTCCGACTTGACAGGGAGAGTCCAGATTAATCCTCAATTGTCCTGTCTTTTCATCTGCATTTAAAATGTCCCACTTTCTCTTTTGTCCTGTCACTTTCCCCCTTTGTCCTCAGTTCATTTCAATTGCTGCAAACTGAGTTCAACGTGCAAAAATAGGTTACACTTTATTCGTCAGGGGCAAGGAGTGGGCAGAGCTTTGCCTTTTCCAGTTGGCTTGGGCAAAAGCAAACTGTTGTGGCCTCTCCTAGCTTGTGTGTCCTTTTTCATCAATGCTTTTTTCTCAACTCAATTTGTTGTTTGGCCACACATATTCTAGTTTTCATCTTTGAACTGTTGGAGGCTATGAAATCTGACATACTACTTACAGAACCTAGAAACGTTACTTGTGAGGTGCTATATTTCCCAGAATCCTCTACCCATATTGGCTGGTGGATTGTAGGAGTTGTAGTCCAAGAAAATAACATTTCCAAGCTCTGAGCACTTGTATCTTGTTATCTATGGCACTCTTATCACCATTGTCTAAAGCTGTTGATTTTGATGCAGGACAGACTTCATTCAGCCCTGCTGGAATGAGAAGTATCTTGTCTTACAAGCATTTCCTCACTCAGACATTCACATATTTTGTAGACTGTTCCCTCCACTAAAGATACCATAAATTTCCAACATTTCTCTCCCAGAAATTAGGGAAAGGAAAATAAAAGGGATAAAAGGAAAACAATGTTTTCACATTACCCCCATTTTTTTTGGTTCCCTCCCTTTCTACACATTTTAACTGCTTCCATGAACTGCCTGAAATCCTTCTATCTACTCAGTGTAGAAGCACTAAATTCTTAATCCACATTGACTTTATCTGTGGCGGTGATCACAACAAGAAGAGAAGCACTATCACCTTGAATTGCTGTAGATCAGGCTTCCATGAAAGCCATAGTTTGAGTGCCTGTTGATAAGTTGGCAACCCTACCTTTTAACATGCTTATATATGCCCCAGTTCTTTGAATAGTGAGAACTAGATTGGAATTTATCTCTGCTCACGTTTGGATAGCTGCTGCTAGTTAGAGCAGGTGACATTGGCTTAGCCATATGGTTGAACTCAACAGATATTTTGACTCTTTGCCCTCTGAGCATGCATGAGTGCACACAATTGTTAGAGGAGAAGGAATGATATCCTCAGCAGGATCTATTTGCGTGTTGGAAGCTGGCACAGGTAACAGGAAAAGATTTTGATGTTTTACTATTGTTTGCCATGAGGCTGAGCAGTTTGACTCTGCTTTAATTGCCATGATTCAGTGCTATGGAATTCTGGGAACTGTAGTCTGTTGTGGCACCAGAGCTCTCAGACAGAGAAGGCTAAATGTCTCACCAAACTACCGATCCCTGGATTCCATAGCATTGAGCCATGGCAGTTAAAGTAGTGTCAAATTGGATAATTTATGCAGTGCGGATGCTGCCTAAGTAAATAAATCCTCACATACACTGTTCCTAAAGCATAAAGGAATGGATGATATCAGGGGTTTCCCCCCTACCTGTTAAATGAGATTTGTACATTTTTGTATGTCAGCACATTTTTGTGTGTGAGATTAAATTGTGCAAAACCCAACATTTTTGTGCACAATTGTTGGTGCCATTTAAAAAATAAAATCCTAAGAAAAATACAGTGGATGACGATTTGTGCCAATGTGTCAAGACAACCTTTCTCACAGAGAATGAGAAAAAAATGGGTGCATTCTTTAAATTCCTACTTCAGACTAGCGACTGCAGTTGTCAAATTTCTTTGCAAGACTGTTCGCATTTCTAATGAAGCAGACATGGAGAGCTTAGAAAAGAAATTGCACCTCATCATGTATATCTGTACTGACCCGTACTGTTAAATAAACACTACATGTTTACAATGCATTTTGTAAGTTGGATACATGCATAGCCTTTTAGAAACATCAGTGAATTCAGCAGAGCTCACTCTCAGGACCAAAACGCACTGCAGAAATAATCCAGTTTGAGACTGCTTTAGCTGCCCTGGCTCAGTGCTAGGGAATCCTGGGACCTGTAATTTATTGTGGCCCCAGAGTTTTCTATCAAAGAATGCTAAATGTCTCACAAAACTACAGTTGCTAGAATTCCCTAGCATTGAGCCAGGGCAGTTAAAGTAGTCTCAAACTGAATTATTTCTGCAGTGTGTTTTGGATCTCAGTTAGATTTGTATAGGAGTCCAGAGTTAGCACTGTTTGTAACTGGAATACACTAAATTTTGTCCATCTAGAATGAGGAAAGGTTTTGGGTCTTTTTTTTTTTACAGTAAGCCAACTTTATCTTCGGTTTTGCTTTCCACGTTTCACTTACTTGTGGTTAGCCATGGTCCAAAAATATTACATTGCCCCCCCTTATCCATAATTTCGCTCTCCATGGTTTCCGTCATCCACAGTCAATTGTAGTCCAAAAATATTTTTGGTATAGCGTTTGGTACTATCTACAGTTTCAGGCATCCACTGCAGGTCTAGGAACATCTCCCACACAGATAAGGGGAGGGAAGAACACTGAACTTTGTTTGTATTGTATGATAGCTGGCAAATTCTGGGACTTCTGCTTCAAAAAAGTAAGCTTCTCAAACCCTCTATGGATCCTGAATACGTTATGGCACTCCTCTGGCTGTTACTGCATTTTCAATTTTCAGTATCATAAGTAAATTAAACAACAACAACAACAGGCTGCTAGCTATACTTCTTTCTAAAATACCCCCAAATCCTCTTCTCAAAATGGAAATCCATAGTAGTTCACAATAAACACATGTACAATGCATACAGTGATAAAGAGGAGAACCTTTATGTGTTTTGCTCAAAGAGGAGATTAAGTCGCACAGAGCAGGTGAAATGTATACAGCAAGTACACCAGGGACAGGTAACATACGGCCATGAGATGCTTGACATGGGTTCTGCTGGCTAGGGCTGCTGGGAATTTCAATCCAAAGGTATCTGGAGGGCTACATATTTGCCACTCCAGAAGTACAGCATTCTCTAGTGAGATGCGGCAAAGCATGGGAAGTAATTTGATATGTAAGAACTGGGGTGTTTCCTTTCCCAGTTTTTATTGGTGAAAGGTTTTCTTACATGGGTAGCACACCAAAGGAGGTATGGAAGTCTTCTTAGGAGATCAGACAAAGGACAGGTGCAGAGAATAAGAGGAAGGTAACATGGCTGAGGAAGACTCTAGAATTGAAAGGACATCTGGTTGCTTGGTGCACTTGGAAGGAGGTGATGCAAAGTCATGGCATGGTTTTAAGGGCGTCATGAAATTTGGAATTTATCCATACAATAGAATTAATGCAGTTTGACACTGCTTTAATGGGGATGTCTCCATCTGATGGTGTCCTGAGATTTGTAGTTTTGTGAAATAGTTAGCCTTCTCTGTCAGAGAGGTCTGGTGCCACGACAAACTACAAGCCCCAGGATTCCATAGGATGGAGCCATGACAGTTAAAGCAGTGTCAAACAGCATTAATTCTGCAGTGCAGATGCAGCCACAGACATTGTCCAACTATCAAATGTTTCTAATTATGATCATTGTTGTCTTTACCCCTCACACTTCCTCCAAAGGAATACACTTTCACCAGAATTCTATATGACCCATTATATTACAACCCATTATGTTACTTTTATGTATACCTAGCTACATTGCAGAGGTGCTAAGAAACCCCTTTACTGAGTTGTGAAGGTATGTGTCAGGACATCAGCAAGAGGAGTTGATCTGCCTTGGTGCCCAAGGCTCATCAAGACTGATGCAATGCACATCAAGACAAATAGCATGAGTCCTATTGTGCATTGAGTACCAATGCATCAAACCCTTTGCTGGCTCTGTTTCATAGTAATATAACAGCAGCCCTTATGCAAATGCATGATTCTAATTCCTGCATACATAAGGTCACTTACAAAGATGTAAGACCTCAACAGGATTCTGTCCATGACTCTGCTCTCCACTTTTATCTTTACCACAACCTTGTGAGGTAGGTTCAGTTAAAAGGGAATGGCTAAGGTCACTCAGTGAGCTTCATGGCTCAATGGGGACTAGAATTTGGATTAAACAAGGTCCAGTCCTAGTTCTAATCACTAAACCACACCAACACTGATCAATTTACATGCCTCCTGTTTGTGTATCGTAGAGGTAGATTACAACTGATGTTCACCCCTGGATTTGATAGATTATTGCAAATCTGTCACTGGATGGGACTTTCATCCAATCAGTTGATGCTGCTGCAAATCAAAATGCTTTGAGGTTCATATATTCCACAGCTGGGTGTCATGTCAGAATGGATCACAAAGTCTTGATACAGAGGCGATGCATCCCATAGCATAGCATATCCCTTCATAGTGTGATCCAGAAAGCAGGTAGGTTGTCTCTGACATGGGAAGATTTCTTAGCATCTGAACCTCATGAATGCAAAACAAAATGAGTTTGTTTTGTTCTTGAAGGTTGATTGACTGGTCATCAAGGATCACCACAGAACTATTGTGATAGATACAGTCCAGAGTACAAGCCCTATGCCAAATGCTGTGTTGCCCAGAATTAATGCCAGCCTGGAGTTTCGCTGAGCAGCTGCGCCATCGCCTCTGTGGTTGGCTTCTTGGGTCTGGGGAGAAAGGGAGATGAGTCATGGCTTAGAAAATAAAGCACTACTTGGCACTGAGAACAAAGTTGTGTTGGCAACAAAGGCACCTTTGTTGTATATTGGCAGGTCCTGAAACTAGAAACCCCAGTGGTTTGTTACTGGTACATAGGAAAGATCATTAACAGCCAGACTTGGGCAGCGGGTGGTATGCTCTAAGTAACTTATATCACATTGGAGGATTCCCTGGGTTTTTGCACACAGAGATCTGACCACTGGTGAAACCCATCAAATCCCCCCACCCATTTTTTAATCTGCTTGCACACTATTCTTGCAGCCAGGTAGCATGAGGAACAGCAGAACATGGAAAAAATAATTGTTGACAACAACTTCCAGAATCTGCCATATATAGCATGATCATTAGCCTTACTGGCTAGTGTTGTTTAGGAGCTGTAGTCCCCAAAAGCAACCATTTTAATATCCAGTGGTGGGACTATGGTCTCTCCTCATTTACTGTCATACAGTGTGCCTACGTCATTACACTGAAAGCCGCGCAACAGAAGTTGGAATGGCACCCGTGCATCATTCATAAGCACCATTATTTTCAATGGGGCTCGAGCATATGCGCTATTTCCTTAAGCGGAGGGATCCAGAATGGATCCCCGCATAAGACAAGAGCGCACTGTATTAATTATTTACCTTAGCAGTAAAGAAGAAATATAGAGAAAAATGAGGAGAAGAGGGAAAGAAAAGAAAAAGGAAGAGGAGTAGAGATGGTGCAGATAGAAAGATGAAAGAAATAAGGGGTAAACTAAAGATCACTTTTATTAAACTCTTCAACAATGAAAATATCACTCGCTGTGCCTGACTCTTTCAGAGGGAACACAAAGCCACTCTCTCCCCTCAATCACTATAGAGTTGAAAACAAGGTATGTCCAGCCCAGGTCCTCAAACTTTCAGCAGTGGTCAAAAACTACACGATACTTGGAGAACTGAACACACAAATGTGGCATCCCATGTTTCCCCATGCCTTCCCAACTACCTATCAGCGTAGATTTCAGAGACATAGCTGTGTTAGTCTGGGATATCAGTATACAAAGGGATTTTGTAGCACCTTTGAGACTAATTGAGCAAAAGAAGTTGTACCATAAGCTTTCATAGACTTAAGAACTTATCACATGGGAGAAATCGGGCAAAATCGGGGGATTAAACAGTGATTATCCCATGCAATACACAATCTCACAATTAAGATTTTCACATGACGTCGCTATTAAACAGGCAATAAACAGCAACAAATCATTCATGGGGAAATCCCAAAAACGATTTGTTGCTGTTCATTGCCTGTTTAATAACAGTGTGTGTGAAAATCTTAATTGTAATATCACGTTTTGCATGGAAGAATAGCTGTTTAAACCCCCAATTTCCCCCCGATTTCCCCCGTGGGATAAGGTTTTTGGTCTGCTTCCTCAGGTGTGTGGAGTGAACTGGTCGCATGAAGAACCTTTACAACTAGATTGTATGAATAGCCATAGAAATGCAAAACTTGTGGGTGTGGTGATGAGCTGACAAGTACAGTTTTAACTGTGGCAACAACTATGGCCATAGGCAGCATATTTCCTCATGTCTTTGTCTCTCAATGACCACATTTAAAATTGTACTTGTCAACTGGCATTGGATCACTAAACACAGCCTGAAAACTAGTTCTTGGTTGAAAGAGCTAGGCAGGATATTTTAGATAGTTATATTGCCGAGTGAGAACACGCACAGCAGTTACAATAAGTTGCCTTTCAGAGAAGGATCATCTGACCTTTCCAGTTTTAGGAAATCACATGGTAATGGTAAACCCCAGATTAAAATAACAATGGCATGCTGTAAAAATGTCACAATAAATCTGTGTGGGGAAAAATTCTTGTTTTTGCAGAACCTTTCCAGAGATGATTTTCTTGGACTGAACATGAGCCTGAGCAAGACTCCTTCTGCTGCCATTACTCATTTTATGCTTTATCGTTCTTTCCATTTTGGTGCAACTCTTCCCTTTAGCAATACAAACCTCATGCCATTAGTTCTCAAATGATGGAGAGAACAAACCTTTAGTGGAATCCAGAAGTCCTAATTTTCCCAATTTTAGACAAATCATTGCCCCACATTCTTCTAAGAACAATCACTAAGACCATCACAAAGGACAAATTTTCCACCACACCATGCATTATTCTGAAAAAACTCTCTTTATATTTCTCTATTTCTTTCCTTCCAACTTACCATTTTAGAGTAAATGACGGCAGCAAATCCTAGGGGTAGAAAACAACAAACCATGGTAAAGATGGAGTAGCCCAAGTAGTCAGGTACAGAGGGAGGCAGGACAGTTGCGATGAAGATGGTCCGCGAAGGACAAAGGACTGCTCCGGGGTTGTATCCTTCGTTGGGTAAACCATAATAAGGTTGGTATTCGGATGGCATAGAGGGAATGGCTTCATAGCCCAGAGTTGGCAGTGCCCTAGCAGAAGGTTCTAGTGGATAAGGCTCTTCTTCAGAGTAGGGAGGTGGATTCAGAGAGGCAAAGGCATTGCCTTCAATTTTCCCATAGTAAGGATTGCTCATAACGTAGGTCTGCTCGCCTTTCTTTTGCCGTTCTGTAACTCCAGGTTCTCTTTTAGTTTTCCTGGCTTCTTTTCCTTCTCCTTTTTTGATTCTGTGATTAGCTGGGGGTATCCTGCTCTTTCTCCTTTGCTGCAGTGTCAGTCTTTTCCGCACCTTTTGCTTTCCTCTTCCTATGGTACTTAATGGATCCTGCCGAATCTTTTTTTGGCTTAATGCTTACCTTATAAAACAAGGCACTCTGTTCTGCTTCTTTCGATAAGGAACTCTTAAGTATGGTGCTGGCTCTTGGACAAAACCGCTGTGCATTACTGCTGAGAAGAAGGAGAGGGCAGAACATGGAAGAAGGAAATCAATAACTGAGGCAAATGGATTCATATGGATTGGGAACTCCAGTGAGGGTTTAGCTTTCCATATTACTGTGGAAATGGGTTAGACATAGCAGATTTCCCAATATTTCACCTCTGAACATTGGTTGGGATGGTGGTGGCAAAATGGCAGAATTAGCTTCCCAGATAGGAATTCTGCCCATCTAAAGACATTTTCTTTCAGTCTCCACATTTCTAGCATTGATGTACACTCATCACTGCATTTAGAAATACATTTCAGTCATCCAAAGAAAAGGGGCAGGCAAAGCGACCAAGTCGACTGAGTGTAGCCAATAGAAGATTTCTTAGCTGTGCGTGAGTTTCAAAGTCTCATTCTTTGCAATACAGTGCTAGAAATGTATACAGCGTTATACAGTCATACAGTGGAAAAAGGAGCTC
Organism: Sceloporus undulatus; assembly: GCF_019175285.1. Classification (NCBI taxonomy): domain Eukaryota; kingdom Metazoa; phylum Chordata; class Lepidosauria; order Squamata; family Phrynosomatidae; genus Sceloporus; species Sceloporus undulatus. The sequence goes on from NC_056530.1 coordinate 17,772,499, forward strand.
AGACATAGCCAGACACACATTCTAGACCACCTCAACATTAGGAAGAACTTCCTGACAGTAAGAGCTGTTCAACAGTGGAACAAACTCCCTTGGCGTGTAGTGGAGTCTCCTTCCTTAGAGGTCTTTAAACAGAGGCTGGATGGCCATCTGTCAGGGATGTTTTGATTGAGAGTTCCTGCATGGCAGAATGGGGTTGGACTGGATGGCCCTTGCGGTCTCTTCCAACTCTACAATTCTATGATTCTATAATTTCAGTAAACTTAGGGAAAAATTGGGTGTGATCCCATTATCAGGAATAGTAAAAAAAGAAGGGGATTCAGGATGGACAGAGTTTTTTAAAAGGGAGATACTGAATGCATGTCTTCAAAACATTCCACTGAGGAGGAAAAATGGGAAGTGTTTGAAGAAACCAGGATGGATGATAAAAGAACTTTCAACTGAATTAAATTTTAAAAGGGACATATATAAAAAATGGAAAAAAGGGGAACTCACCAAAGAGGAATTCAAACACATTTATATAACACTTTTTTGGTAGTTGGTTGTCACTCATATACTACTCCCAATGTACATTATTTTGTGCACAGCTTTATTTTTTATTTTGCAGAAGTGCGACACAAAGAAAATCATAGACAGAATACAATAGGGCATTGATTTTGCATATATACCCCCTCCTCCCCAGTTTAAGAACCAGTGGAAATTCTTTCTTGAACTGTTTCTACATGAAACCTTGCTCCACCGCCCCAAGGTTCAAGAAAATGTGGACATACCTCACATATCACAATGGCAGGCACTTTGCTACATGAAGGTAAGTGAGACAATAAAATGAGCTGCTTTTAAAAGCTTTAATAAACCTGATAGCTTTTCTTGGCTAAATAACATTGTAAAATCATTCTCTGCATCAGCTGAAATAGACACAAATCATTAAGTTAGCAACATCTGATTTGGTGACGCAGGGACCATCTTGCATCAGGCTAGGCTCTATTCTGGTGGTTCATTTATTAGCTTTCCCGTCCCCTGCTCTGTATATATTTCACATTCATTGTATGATGTATTGCAAACCTAACATTTGCTTTCTTATTTTGCAGTGAACAACAATCACATGCATCAAATTCATACTAAAACTAAATTATCTTACAACATGTTTATGAAAAACAGTTCTGGGGAAAATCCAAGGAACATCTCTCTCTTTTTAGGTTGCTACAAATCATAAATGGATGCTTCATAAGGTCTATTATCTGCTCATCTGCATTCTTTTAACAACAGTAGAGAAACAGAAGAGCCAGTATGGTATAGTGGTTTGAGCATTGGCCAACAATTTTCCAATAAGTTGATATCGTTTCTGACTTATGGTAACCCTAGGGCAAACCTATCTTGGCAAGATTAGTTCAGAGGCAAGTTGTCTTTGCCTTCCTCTGAGGCTGAGAGACTGTGATTTACCCAAAGCCAGCCTGAAGGTTTCTATGGCTGAGTGAGGATTTGAACCCTGGCCTCCAGGTTCATAGTCCAGTGCTCAAACCACTACATCACAGTGGCTGTCTAGCTGATAACATAATGCGTTTCCACCCTGTGGCTAGAAAAATTCATATCAATGACCATTAAGGTACCCTGCCAAGTGCCAAAAAGGTAGGCTTTCTCATTTTTGACTCTTTTGGTTGCAGACTGCAGTGCAATTATATTGTTCCCCCACCCACAACATTATTTTCTCTGTATAAATAAAAGTATATTCTTGGTACTTGAAACAAGCTATTGCTGATTCAGGGAATTGCTGGAGAGTCCATGCAGAGAGGGGTGATGGAAGGGGGAGCAACTCAGAGGAAGGGTGAGAAACTGGAGCAAACTAGAAGAATTTGGATCTGGGAGGCCATGCGTCTGGGAAAGAGAATGTGCAGAAGGGACAGCTGTACTGGGCAGGAGGTGATTTCTTTTGTAATTATTTAAAGCCATGGATTATTATATATTTTGGTCAATTTCAGTCAATGGGATTTGCTTAGGTATTGACCCACTACTCCATTCTTGACCTAACAGGTTTACACTAAAAGTGGATCATGCATGCTGTTCATCATCAGACAGAGGTGACTCCCTGTCAGCAGTTCAGTGGTTCATACCATCTGAAAGCAGAATTGGGCATCCTTCCCACGTTTAAAAAAACTAGTTTGCAATCCGAACCGATGGGTCGATTCGACAGCAGAGCGCGGTTCCCACTACATTCGCCCTGATTGCATTTTTCGCCCTGTAAATGTGGTTCACATTCACAAATGAATCGGTTCAAAATAGACCTGCTCCAGCAAGGGCAAATTTAAATCAATTCTGATCCTCATCTGGTTCACACTTGCGCAGAAAACCCAAAAGGCTTATCCCAAAAGGCGCGGAAAACATCGGTGTAAAAAAGACGTGGATTAAATGGGTTTAGTGCATGCCCCCCCCTTCCGAATTGCTTCAGCAAATTGCTTCAAGTGAGAAGCAGGGTCATTTGAAGTGGTTCAAACTGATTTGCGATCCCATTTAAAAGGTAGTGGGAATCAGGCCTTGGAAGCTGCACCAGAGCAGCTTTAAATGCATTCCTCTGCCATCCGTATGTTGCCTATTCTATGCATAGGCTCAAATCTACAAAAGCTCATGCTACCAGTTGTCTTTCAGTTAGCCTCAAAGGTGCTACAAGATCCCTTTGCATACAGTGCCTACTTGGTCATCAAGTGAAGTGCATGGAAGTCACATGATGACCATGCAGGTGTACCAGCTCATAACAAGTCTCTTTCTGCGGAGAATGGTTCAGAGAGCATAATCCAAAGCCACAACCTCTCTGACTTGTATTGCACTGATGTTCATGGGGTGGAGAGGAGGATGTTTTGGGGTGGGGAGGATTTTAGCACACGAACACTCTGTTGGTGTGGCCCACCTCAGGGGCTGTTTGGTAACTGACTGTTAAGTGTGGCAAATTTAAGCGCATAAAAGGTGATATACACAGCCAGTATCCCAAGGCCAGTCCCTAGTGCTGTGTGAGCCAGGATGCGTGCCAGCCTTGAATTCCTCCGAGCAGCCATAATTTTTCCAGCATGATTGGCTTCTCGAGTCTGGGGATAAAGAAAGATAGACAGTGGGTTAGAGGGGTGGGCAGGCAACCGAAAAACATCTCTAGCATATAGAGGGGGGTGGCCTTTTTAAACCTCATCCAACATGCACTCTTGTACCAGTGTTGTTCAGAGCCACATGTCCTCACTTGTCTAGATTGCTAAACATGGCTGCATGTTTAGCATAGTGTACAGTCCAACCTTCGACATATGCATATGGACTATTAATTGTTTGTTTGATTTTCATGCTGCTTTCCCCAGTACTGGGACCAAAGGCTACTCAGTTTTCTAAAAAAATGCAAATATCACTAAATCCAGAAATATTAC
>NC_056530.1:17775903-17792541 GCF_019175285.1 Sceloporus undulatus
ATCATCATCATCATCATCATCATCATCATCATCATCATCATCATCATCATCATTTACATATATTCCCTCTTTCTCCCAATATAGGAACTCAGTTATAGGCCTGAATTCAATTATTAGTCCCAGGAAGAGTACATGCATCAAATCAAGTGAATTTTCATAAGCATCATAATTAAAATGCCCCTCATTTTCAGTCAGTAGCCAAAAGCTGTTGAAATGAAACGGCAAAAGGACAACAAAGAAAGCCAGTCTAGTTTCCCTTGGAATGGAATTCATTCCTTGGATGGGACTGAGGAAAGGGGCTTGTCCCATGGATTTTTGCAGATGCAGATGTGAGTATGAGAGATCTCTATTTGCAGTTTCCATGTTATCAAAAGGAGACTTTCTATGAATTACACCACACTTTCAAAAACACTGAACCTTCTCAGAGAGATGGAACGTTTTAGAATGGTCTAAGATGTTGCCCTAGTGTCACAGGATTTTCTGCATTTAGGATGGATTGAAATTTTACATCTCCGTGTGGTGTTGCATGGATTTTAGAGGCTGCCTGGTATACCCTAATGTCTCTTGGCGTGTTGAAGGCACAGTGGGTCTAGTTAGTTAGCTCCCTCCTTTCCTCCCAATTTTTGTGATGCCAAGGTTCTCCTCTGCATTCACCTTCTAGTTAGAAGCAGGGGGGTTATATTAAACTTCCCATTGACCTATGTAGGTGAGAAGAAATAATCTCTCATTTCGCCTTGATCTGGGTATTGCTCCTTTAGCTATGATTTCTGTCTTAATTTTCAAACAGGAAAATATAAGCCTCTCTTCCTCTTTGTGTGGGGGCCCAGCCATTGACCGTGGGCAAGTCACACTCTCTCAGCCTCCAATGAATAGAGAAATGGAGACGGAGTAATGGATTCAAACTACAGGAAAAGAGGTTCCATTTCAATGTCGGAACACACTCCATCAGAGTGGACTCTGATGGAGTGTAGTGGAGTTTTTAAACAGAGGCGTGGCGACCATCTGTTGAAGGTGCTTTGATTCTGTGTTCCTGCATGGCAGGGGGTTGGACTGGATGGCCCTTGCGCTCTCGTCCAACTTTATGATTCTATGACTGTTTCCAGTAGTCTAATAAAATCAGTCTCTTTATATTATAAGAAATGGTAAAGACAGAGACAGACACAATTACCTGTATAGAGTGGGCCAAGGCAGCAAGACCTAAGGGCAGGCAACAGCAAAGCATGGTGAAGATGGAGTAAGCCAGGTAATCGGGTTCCTTGGTGGTCTGGACATGCGAGATGACAATGGTCTGTGAAGACTGAACAACTGGTCTATTGTTGGTTCCTGTGCCAGGCAGATTATAAGGTTGATACTGGGGTGGCACAGGCCCAAAGCCCATAGGTAGTGCTGGTTCGTCAGGAGAGCTAGAGTATGGGGGTGGCTTCAAAGCATCAGAAACATTGTCTTCAAGCTTTGTGTACTTTGGGTGGCTCATTGTGCAGATCTGCTCTTCTCCTTGTTTGTTCTCCCTTCACCAAATGTAGTCTTTCCTTCTTTCCGTGCTCTCCGCAGCCTTCTTTGACCTCTCTAGTTCACTGTGATGTGTCCTGATTTCTGTCCTTGGTCTCTTCAGTGCCTTCTTTGGCTTCCTTCTTGTGGGGAACCCAAGAGCCAACCTGCCCAGCTCTTCTTCCTCTGGATGCTTGTCTGCAATACTGGATGCTCTGTCTCAGAGGTTAAAGGATTGTGAAGGACTGCTGCAGCTTGTGGACAGAATGACTTCACTGTGCCTTGCAGCCCAGAGGAGTGAGGGGGAAGTATCAGGGATTAGGCAATGAGTAACTCCGATTAACAAATTTGTACTGGGTGGGGGAACTCCTGTAATAGTTTCATGCAGAGAGAGACACTCATCTATGACCACTTCACAGCTGAAAACAGCAATACTGTTGATACTGTAATTTTACCAAGGATCATTTTGGATGTCTTGCCGTTTATGTGGTTGAAGACTTTTCCACTGTTTGCTGCAGTCATTGGCCTTTGAAGAGCCATTTGTGATTGAAACAGACCAAGAGGGTTTCAGTTTGTTTAAGGATATACTAAAAACGAAACATCAGCTCTTGAAAATGGTCTCTTAGCAATATGAGAAGTGTGAAATGGTAGACTCTCTCCAAACTCCATGATGTGCTAGTGCTCATGCACATGGGCAGCATTTAGATACATGTGCAGCAGAGACGAAATGCATCCCATTCTCCCATCTGGAGAGTGAACATCTAGAAGCTGGATAATTACTCCAGAGGAAAAACAGACATTTATAAAACATATCCTAGCAATTGAAAAAGGTGTCCCTTTAAAGAGTGAACATTGATGTGACAAAGTTGTCAGGATTTGTTAGGGAGGGACAAAGACATTTAAAAGTAAGGATTTCTAGTTAAATAGTGGCTGTTAGACTGTAGTGCATCATACTTGCTTCAGAGGTAAAAACAGAAAAATATGGAGGCAATGTGTACTTTCAGTGTCTCTATTTTTGTTTTCATTATTGAAAACCTCTGCAAGGTTTTCTGCCACCTCTATTGAGAGGTGACAGCTTGTTCATTAGCCTGGTCAGTTGTGCCTTTAACTGTGGATGGTCAAATCCTATTAAATACAATGGCATAGTGAAATGACATCCTTTATATAAAACAGCAAGATCAAGGTTTGCTTATTGGACTTTTTAAAGATATTTTCAAGTTGTGGCTAGTTGAATCTATGGCTATGGAGGGCCAACTATATATGTATTTTCCTAAATCTTCTTTCTCTCTTCTCTTCCAGGGAAGGCAGGCAGAAAACCCTGCGATAGGGTCGCTTTAAGTCGGAAACAAATTGATGGCACACAATAACAACAACAAGATTCCTGAATTGGTCAGTGCTGGGGAATGAGATCAATTCAAGGGTGGGTACAATGCCCTCCAGTATGCCAATATTTGCACCTTCAAACCTAGTTGTGATTAAGCTGATCTTGTATAACCTTGTGACATGTTCAGCTTTGTTGTCTGGAATCTCTCATTTCTTGCTTTGAACTTGATAGATTAAACTCTAGTCTAGGCTATTTAATTGGCTTTGGCCTCAGATCCTTTTCAATTCTGTTACTTCCAGTAATCTTGTAAGGATTGCCGCTAAACTTAAAGGAATCAGAAAATCCTGAGAGAGGTGACAGGTGATGACATGTCATTTCCTCTGGTAAGTGCCTGCTATGCAAGACTGGGCTCCATTGCACCAGTGTACTTGCATCACCAGTTGATAGTAACAAATGTTCAGAGATGAAAACAGTTCTGGCAGCCTCAGCGATGTCTTCTGGTACAGGTGCCCATGATGGTGACAGTTCAGGGACTTCTGCTTTCAACCGTATGGGGCTTTGTATGGTAGCGCTAACACCTTGAATTGGGTTTGGCAGTTGAATAGCAGGTAGTGCAGAGATTTCAACCTTCTACAACTCATGCATTCTGCGCTCACATGGTCTCATGTTGAAGGGGATTACCACATAGAGCATATTGCAACAATCCAGGCAGGAAGTTATCAGAGCATTGGAAACTTTATTTGAAAGACAAAGATAAGCTACACGTGGCACTCTCTGGACTCTCAAATAGTGTTGGCATCCTGAAGGAACAGTATTGGTATCCTGTGTTTCAGCAGGAGCTGAGGGAGATGTTGTTTCTGGTCTCCTGCAGTCCATCAAATGCAATGAGCTGCAATGACTAAATGCATCCTTCCTGTTTTAGAGGCAGCATACCATCTCCTTGAGCCAACATGGTGTAGTGGTTTGAGCATTGGACTAGCTCACTGGGAGACCACAGTTCGAACCCTGGCTTGGCCATGGAAACCCACTCTCAGCTTCAGAGGATGGCAATGGCAAACCCCCATTAAAGAATCTTGCCAAGAGAATCCCGTGACAGGTTTGCCTTAGAGTTGCCATAAGTCAGAAAAGACTTGAAGGCACACAACAACAACAACAACAACAAATCATCTCCTTGCTCATGAGTTTCCTGGAGCAATCTGATTGGCTGCTTTTTGGAGGAGGGTTCTGGCCAAGAGTTCGGAATCTGCTTGTAAAACTCTGGAAGTTTCTGACTGGAAATATTTGGAAAGGAAATTCTGGTCTGGAAAGCCTCTGCTCTGATTTGAAAGGTCTGCTCTTATCATTGCTGTTACAAAACATGCTTCCCCCCCCCCAACTCAGGGTCAAAGACTGATGCAACTTGCATTTTTAAAATGTTTTTTTTCACCAGTCACAATTTCCTGGAATAGAGGAGTGATGCAACCAGATGATAAGGATTTGTCCAAAAGGTACTCTCTTTCCTCACCCCCAGATCTGCCAAGTCAGGAGCTTCCCAGGCCAAATCCTGAGACTTTGGGATGGCCCCTGTTAATGTCACAGAGGGCAGGCCCTGTTGATGTCATTGAACACGATACATTAAACACCAACAAGACCTGCTCAGCGTATGCCATGGAAATAAAAACAAAGTCTAACAAATGATTAAATATTTCTCTGGTAAAATAATTAAGGTTTCTAAGCATTGCATTAAATAAAGAGTCAACGTTTTCCAACTCCGTTTTTAACACCTTTGAAAGCACTTCTTTGTAGGACACATTGGAAACGTGGCGCCAAAGAAAGTTTTCTAAGCTCTGCTTGGAACAGATAAACTCCAAATTTCCCAGTTCTTTTCTTAACACTTTGCCAAGCACAGAAAAAGACCCAAATGTATTCAAGCTTTATTTTAGACACATTTCTAAGCACTGATGACAACGCATAGTGATGACACATGACAATAATAATAATAATAATAATAATAATAATAATAGACAACGTTTCCAAGCAAAAGTTTTCAAGCTCTGCTTTTAATGATTTGCTCCAGAGGTGACAACAACTGTGGGCCTAGATGATAAGCCTAAATGGAGATTAAAAGGGAAATGCATACGTATTTAGAAGCAAGCACAATTAAATTTAATGGCGTTTACAACTTTAAAAGGCTGGGAACCTAACATATTCCAATAATGTTTCCAAGGTTTTCTCATGGGATGTAAGTGGGAGAGGAGAAACAAGTGGTGAGATAGGCAAGAAGGGTAGGAAACAGAATATGATGGATGTAGCTAGGAGAAGTAGAGGAAGACAAGGAAGATGAAAGAGAAAGGCACAAAGGTGGTGGAGGGGAGAAAAGATGAGTTCAGCTAAATGTATTGAGAGGAGATAAAGAGAAAGAAAGATGAAGTACAGAAAGAGGACATTTTTCTTGGAGTTATGGGGTGGAGAGGAGAGAGGGAAAAGGAAAGAAAGGAGAAGATATCTAGCCAGGAGAGTGGGAGAAAGGGGGAAGGAGAATAATTAAGGAATAAGAGAAGTGTAAGCAGGTTATATGGGTGACTGGGTGGGGGTGAAGGTGAAAGAAGATGCATCAAAGAGATAAGAAATGCCAAAATTATTAAAAGAGAAAGAAATCAAGAGCCTAAACGGAGTTAAAGAAGAAAGGCATTCCTACAGCTCTCCGCTAACAACTGTGCAACTCTCATTTTAAATACCTGATTTTTCTACACTACCCTTTCATACCAACTTTTGAGGCCAAATTCACAGACATGACTGTGAGAGATCTATGATCTAAGGTCTTTTGCTTAACCAAAGTGAAACCGGATAAAACTTTAATAGCAACTGGGGGGTTCCTGATTCAGATTTGGAATTGGAGAAGAAGGTTAATCTCCCACTCCCAGAATCATTGTCTTGTTCTGAATTGCCTTCTTGGAATGGTTAATTGCCAGGGGCGAGGGCATGCAGGTGTCATACAGCATAACATCAAACCTAAGAAACTGTCTTTGTGATATACGTGGTTATCATATTCTTTTGAGGTTTTCTCCATGAAAAAAAATATTTTAGATATATGATCTCCCAGTGTATTCCGTCCTTCCTTCCTTCCTTCCTTCCTTCCTTCCTTCCTTCCTTCCTTCTCTAATACAATCATCTTCTTGATATTCAGCATATAAGAATGGACACTCCCATCTGTCCAGTGTGTTTTGATTGTGCATTCCTGCATGGCAGGGGGTTGGACTGAATGATCCTTGTGGTCTCTTCCAGTTCTATGATTCTGTTACAGCTAAAAGCTAGAATTGTGTGGCTGGAGTGTAACACTTTGCCTATGCAGTTCTCTGCCCCTTCCTTATCCAGAAGTCAGTTTCTGAGTACTGGAGTGTACTGTCACAGGGAAGAAAGGGTGGGAGCTGCCCAGGCACCAACTGATTGGAATTTGGCTTTGGTGAAAACAAAATTGATGTCACCCTTCCAGATTTTGTCCGGAGATCTAGGACTGCTATGCCGTCTTTCCCTTTCCCTCCAGAATTGTGGCTAGGTGCTGTCTAGGCATCTCCAACTCACAACCAATAAAATGGCTGTGCCAGTGTGCTCCAAAGTTTGAAAACTGCTAGGTTAGTGTTGGTGGACTTTTCACCAGGAGGTATTGAATCTCCTTTGCAACTTAAAAAATAAGGACACATTTATGCACAACCTCAAGTTATGTGTATGTATGTAAACAACAGGCTTCTAGCCAGAGCATATGGAAAGATGTAATAGAGGTGGATGGTGGACCTTGGCACTGATTCATGGTGCAAGATTAGAATATGATTCCTATTTTCATCTGTGACATGCTTCTCTCTGTGTGTGTGTAAGAGAGACTAAAGGAACTCTGGAGGCTTAGGTAGAAATGACAGAGAAAGGAGCAGTTCCAAGGAACAAGAGGAGGAGGAGATGGCTGGTAGAAGGAACCTAGAATAGGAAAGTTCTCTGGACAGAGAAAAGAGGTGTACCCAGAAGGGGTTGTATCTAAACATATCTTATAATTTCACATAATTCTGAATAGTTACTCATTAGGACTTCCAAAATGACTGAAAAGTGGGGGACTTTGGGAGTTATAGTGAAAAAGAACATTCTCAGGCATTGCAGTTTTAAGCAGAGGGACCATTTCATTAGCATTAGTACAGAAATTAATAGACATGCTGCTCACTCATCAAATGTGCTAGTATTTGGTGCCAGTTGATTTGCCTATGCTTGTTATATTCTTTTGGCTTGAGATATAAGACATCCAGTGTTTATTATTTGACATGGATAGGGCATTACAAATTTGTCACTAGAACTTTCAGATCATCCTGTGTTGTCAAGTGCAGTGTTTTGTAGGATACATGTCCTGTTTTCAGTCCTTAAGTCTCCTGATGGGTATAACTTAGGTGGAACAGCCCACTACATGCCCCTTCATTGTACAATTCCAAGAACATGGTGTCAACCCATCATCACTCTGACTTTGCATTGGTGGAGAGATCATTTGGATATGAATGTTAAATATCACATCCTCAGGGGTCGTGGGGTAGCTGGTAGACTGTCTGTCTAGAAGCATTCACTCTCAAGAGGCTAACCACAATCAAAGCTGCAATCCCCAACACAAGGGCTGAGTTGGCAAACAGGAGTGCCCGCCTGGAGTTTCTTTGTGCAGATGTGCTATCCCCAGCGTAGTTGGCAGCACGGGTCTGGAAAGGAAGAGGAGATTGATGAATGAATGAAAAACAGCAACTGGAGAACATTTCTGCCATACCGAAGATGGTGATTCCTTGTGTCCGCTAATCAAAGTCTAAATCTTATTTTTTGTTCTAAGAGTAGGGTGACTGAGTCTATTGGATTTACCTATATGTTGACTTACAATGCTAACTGACAAGGTTCCAGGCAGAGAACCATTTGGTCTCAGTGGCTTTTGAACTGTCTGGGATGTTCTCTTACAGACACAGCTCTGATGCTCACTGAGATCTCTCCATACCAAACTGGCAAGCAATTCTGTTATTTACCCCAGATTTGGAACTGTGCATTGCCCCAAACTGGCCTGATAAGTACTTGAATGGTGAACCACCTGAAAAAACTAGGGATTTCCATGTAGCTCTAGGGAAGAAACCCTGCTTGAAACCACGAGGAGTCATTGCCAGTTAAACTTGACAGTTCTGAGTTACATGGATCAATGTGTTGACTCATTCTAATGAAGGTTTCTCAGTTGCCTGTTGTAGCTCTGCTAAAACACTGAAAGCAGTTTTGGTCCATGTTAATGGCTATCACCAGGGCTGTGATAGGGCAGGGGTCGGTGATACATGCTTGGAAGAATAGGATGCATTTTTGTGATGGTGTCCTCAGTTTATGCATGAATCACTGACCCCTGCCCTGACCCAGCCATCCTGCTCACCAGAACATCTTCCACTCTGTTGCAAGGGTCCTAGTAGGATGTAGTAACAAGGCCTTGTAGGGGAACGTTCCCTGCTGCCCAGCTGGTGAGTCAAAGAATCAGTTACTGGTATATTTTCACACTTACACCTTGTCAGAAAGCTTGCTAGCCAACAGAAAATGGGAACCCTGAGCTAAAGGCCCATGCAGTTGGCCTTCCATATCCACAGATTCTACACCTACAGATTCAGTCATCCATGGCTTGACAATATTCACACTCATACACATTCCAGAAAGCAAAAGTTGATTTTGCCATTTTATATAAGGGACACCATTTTACTACCCTACTATATATAATAAGACTTGAGAATCCATTGATATCCACAGGGGATCCTGGAACCAAACCCAGTGGATACCAAGGGATCGCTGTATATGTTTATAGCTTTCCCCTAATACCCAAGTCATTTTACAAAAATACAAACTGTGCATATGCAAGAGTAACTTTCAAGTTACCAAAGCATACAAAACCAACAGGGGATTTCCTCCTACAGCCTCCAACTTCATATTTGCCTGGGCACCAGAAACCCATTGGGTGTCCCTGATATCTATGATAAGCACTTCTAAGATGCCGTGAGGCTCTTGCTTGTATTTGCTGCGACAGACTCACACAGTTCGCCCTGCAGACTCACACACTTAGCCAGAGCCCTGCCCTACATTTTCTGTGCCACCCACTCACTTTGTGCGCTCTTGTTCTTTCCATGCTACTGGAGCACTTCCTGCAGCAATCCTCTGCGCATCTCTCTAGTCCTGGGCTGGGAAGGGGGGGGGGAGGCCTTTAAAATGAAATCCAAAAATCCTGCCAACATTCACTACAATTTTAACTAAATCATTGCCCAAACCAAAGTTGGGAAAAAGTAGGTCACCACCAATAGTTTCTACTGCAATGGCTTGTGGCTGATGCAAATAAATTAATCTACTCTCTATTTACCTAAGTTATCACAAAAGGAAAAAGTGGGAGATTCTCTTTTCATTCTGTTTATACTAGCACTGCATATCTCTCTCTCTCTCTCTCTCTCTCTCTCTCACACACACACACACACACACACACACACACACACACACACTTACCAGCATAGAGTAAACAAAGGCAACTATGCCCAGGGGAATGCAGCAGCAAAACATAGTAAAGATGGAGTAGAACAGGTAATCAGGTACATCGGTGGGCTGGACCGGTGTGATGAAGACAGCCTGCGGTGGATGAAAGACTGCACCCGGATTGGGTCCTATTACCCCCGGTGAACTGTAATAAGGTTGGTACTGGCCTGGCAGAGGGGGGACTGCCCCGTAGCCCATAGGGGATGGTAGCCCCAGAGGAGGTTTCAATGGATCAGGTTCTTCATGGAGCTGATATTCTGAGTAGGGAGGTGGATCATCTTCAATCTTATTGTTGTTTGGGTGACTCATCATGTAGATCTGTTGTCCTCCAGTCTTTTTCTCTCCCTCTTTGCAAGTGCAGTGCTCTTCTCCTTTCTCACTTCTTCATGTCCTCCTTTTGGGCTGCCTTTCTTCTATTTCATACTCTCAGTCCTTTCCCCCGCCTTTGCTTTCCTCTTACTGGGCTCCCCAGAGGTTCACGCAGAATCTTCTTTTGGTTCAGAGCTTCCCTTGCAAACCAGGCTATTCTGTTCTGCTTCTCTGCAGAAGGGAGGCGGTTAAGTATTCCTTTGGCTCATGGACAAAACTACAGTGCATTACATCAGAGGGAAAATGACTGGGTAGAATTTGGAAGCAGGCAATCAATAAACCCGATTAGCTGCTGGATGTTCTGCTCTCTCTCCTTTCCCCACCCTTTGCTACCTTCTTCCTTCCCTGGTGCATTCCTCTGTGTGCTGAATCTCCATTTATCTAGATATTTGCTTTACAATGCAGGTCACTCCAGTCTTCTTCTGGACTTAAGGGAGTATTATTTATTGCTCTTGATTTTGGACAGGATGGCATCCCTGTGCCTCAAAGCTCAGAGGAATGACTCAGGTGGAATAAGGAATTCAGTAATGAAACCTCAGATGAATAGATTGATACTGGATGTATCCTTTCTGTGATGGAGCGGCTGTTGGACTAAGATATGGAGACATTGGTTCGGGAATCTCGCTGTGAAGCTCTCTTTCTCTCAAACTCACCTACCTCAGAGGGTTGTTGTGATGCTAAAGTGGAGGGAAGAGCAATGAACACTGCCATGAGCCCACTGTAAGAAAACTTAGTAAAATTAAAAAATAAAACATGCAAGATCCAACATTGTGTAATAATCTGAGTCTTAGATTAGGACTAGGAAACCATGCCCTATGGGAAACAACTTAGGCCCTGTGCAGACCGGGCATCAAGGCCAGCCTGGGGGCAGAGTCAGAGCATGGCATCCACATGATGCACAACCTGACTCCATCTGCAGGGCACTGTGACACTGTGCAGCTCTCCACATGGTGTGCAGCATCATGGTGCTCCTTTGGCACTGTGCCCACACGATGCAGTGCCAAAGTAGCTCCTTAAAGCTGCACTGCTGCAGCCATTGCGCCCTTTTCAGGGTGGCGCAGCTGGAGGTGCAAGAACTCAACAGTGGGAGGGGAATGTGTTTTAAATAGGCAGCTGGGGGAACAGCCCATGGTCTTAGTCATCTCTATGCTAATGCACAGAGCATGGGAAATAAACAAGATGAACTCAAACTCCTAACACTGGAGTTAATGATATAATTGGCATCACTGAAACCTGGTAGGATGAGTCTAATTATTGGAATGTAGTATTAGAAGGGCATAACCAGTTTTAGAGAAACAGACCAAACAGGATAGAAGGAGGAGTAGCATTATGTGTAATGAATGCACGTGTGAAGGGATTCATGACTTAAATCCTAGAAGCCAGGTTAAGAACATCTAAGTAAAAATTAAGGGGGAGAGAAACAACAGAGATGCTACTGTGGGGGTCTACTACAGACCTACAAGTCAGACTGAGGATGTAGATGAAGCTTTCTTGGAACAGATGACCACACATTCAGAAAGAAGATATATAATGATAATAAGGGATTTCAACAATCTTGATATTGCATTTTCATTAATAATTTCATAAATCATGGATAAATTTGAATGCAAATCTGTTCTCCATCCCTACTAATGAGTAATACATAATTGCTAGCAAGTTGATTTTATGACATACTGAACATCTTTTATTTGAACCCTCTGCTAAGAAGATTAAGTAAATGGTTAAATGGATATGGGAGAAAAACAAAAGTGAGGGAACGTAGGGCAGCTCTGATAAGTCTTGCAAGGAGAAAGTTTCACTTGGGAAGTGAATTTAGAACTTCTTCCCTGAAGTCGCCTGACGTTTTTTGAACTATTTAAGTTTTTCATGCCCTTTTGGCACTAGGAAAATACTCCTTTTTGCTGCTCTCAAGGCTCTTAAAACTGTATTTGCGTCCCTGTAAAGTGATTTACAATGTTTAGATGGGCTTAAAATAAATTATTTGTGTAGTTCATTGCTTGGTATGACATCAAGGCTTTGTTTGTTTAAAAATGATGCATTGTGCTGCTTCAAAAATGTATTTATGCTGATTTTTGCATCATTAGTTTTTCTTTATTTTCCAGAGAACACTTATTAAAATGTGATTACTGCATTAAATATCAATCACTGTCCAGTTCAATCAGGATTACAGTGCTGCAGCATCTTCATTGCCTTTGTGAAGCCTCTGAAAACTGAGCAAGATGATAAAAAGTCTGGAAGCCACATACTATGAAAAGCAGTTGAGGGAGCTAAATTTAGCTTGAAGTAGAGAAGAGGCTGCATCTGCACTGCAGAATTAATCCAGTTTGACACCACTTTAACTGCCATGGCTCAATGCTATGGGATTTTGTGAACTGTAGTTTGCCATGACACTAGAGCATTCTAAATGTCTCACAAAGCAACAGTTCCCAGAATTCCATAGCATTGAGCTATGGCAGTTAAAGTGGTGTGAAACTGGATTATTTGAGCAATGCGAATGCAGCCTGAGAGGTGCCATTTCCTTTCTTTTTAAAATTTTATTTTGAAAACATCAAATTAAAAAAAATATTTCAAAAACAAATATCCAAATTTGGACTTGTTTGCATTTCCACACTGATATGTATCACAGCTTTTTTTTGCAGTGTGGGAATCCAGATCAGTCCAAATTAAATTTACATAACATATATATGATGAATTCACTAGATTTATTTATTTCAAACACCTACTGTATTCTTTACTGTATTATTTAGAATACTTACTGTACTCATAAGACTTACAGCCGAAGACTCATAAGTCTAAAATTCAGGTTAAAAAATTGACCCCAAAATACTGAGTTGACTTATCCACAGATCAATGTAAGTACTGTACTTGAACTCTTATGTCAAAAGGAACCATCCCCTGGTGAAAGGCCATCTGTAATGGAAGCCCTGACTCCTCTCTATCTCTCATCCATCCAGCCTTTAGTGTGAGCACACACAGTTATGTTGTTACCCGCCTTGATCTCCAAACAGAAGAGGTGGGATAATAATAATAATGATGATGATGATGATGATGATGATTGCTGGAATTTTGTAAATTCTTTGACATTGTTTCCCTTTGCTTCATCCTTTACAACTGTTGTTACATGCCCCTAGCTCTACCCTTGACTTAACCATGGGTCATATCAAAATCCATAATTTTGGCCCCCAAATTTGCCCTTGACTTATAGGTGAGGTTAAATTATAGTCAAGTATATATGGTATATCTCACTCGATTGCTCCAGGATTCTCACAAAAACAACAACCACAATAATATTTTTATTTCCCTGCCTCTCTTCAAGGATCGAGGTGGGGCACAACACATTCAAATACAAATCACGATTCAAAACACTTCAAACTAACAGTCAAAATACAATGCTATAAGGCCGTTAAAATACACTCCTAAGAGTACATTCTTTAGGATATACAAATTAAAAAGTCATGATTTAAAATTGACTGAGTTGGCCTGCAGGAAAAGAGATGTCTTTAAGGCTATTTCAAATGCAGTCAACATTTTCAGATGTCTCCTCTAATTTTAAGATCAGCGTGATCTCTTGGATGTACCTCTAATCGGTCTGTCTGCCATATTCTGAACCAGTTGGACTTTCTGGACTTGGTTCAAAAGTAGCCCAATGTATAGTATGTTGTAGAAGTCCAGCCTGGAGGTTACCAGTATGTGCAATATCATCTTTAGGTCCTCTGGTTCTAGATACAATACAATATGATACAATACAATACAAAATAGAATCAAGAAGGTAGAGAATATCTTGCCCTGCATACCTGCACACCTCTTCTTGCTGTCTTCTTGGGTTTTCCCTGTATCCTTTGTCCCTGTATCCTTTGTCCCTTTCTCACTATTCATCAGGTCCCACTGTGGATCTCCAAGAAAAGGGGACTTGAACCTCATTTAGCCCATCATCTAGGGAAGTAGTTTCTTTCTGACAGTTGGCAATGAAAAAACAAAACAATAGCACCAAAACATTAAGAACACAAATTCCAAGCTGGTGTGGAATCAGGAAATAGCTGGAGAGATTAAAAGTGCCCTTTAAATATTGTGCTTTTATTTCAGTCTGGCATATTTCTGTGACTTCAATATGTGTCCCATAAAGCTGAATTGCATATAAGGTTTAGTACTTAATGTGACTGGGCTATTGCTGCTCTAGTACTGATGTGATTTTAAAATGCAAGACTTTCTATTCATGGTTGGTTATGAACTAGTAATGGAAACAACATTTGACAAATGCTAGGAAAACATGTTTTTCAGTTGGTGGGAAACCCTGATGAGGCGAGACCTCGACGGATGAATATTATTTTTGCATAGAAAATACAGTTTCGTAAAAGAAAAATATTTTTTAACCTATATAAACACTAAAAAACAACAACAACAACAACAGAAAATAACTCCCTCCAAATATGTGCAATTTATACACAGAATAATTTCCCCACTACAGCATTTTCTGCAGAAATATTATTTTCTGGGGAAATTATTTTCTATGCTGTTTTCTGTTTTAAAACACCACAATCAACAAAAAACCCTGCAGTTTTCAAACACTTTCTCACAGTGGGAAGAAAATGATCAACATTACTCATTAAAGCTTTGAGAATGAAATTAGTGAAAACATATCTTGCCATCATCAAGTCAAGTGTATAGAAATCATAGGATGAAGATGTACGCAGGCATCAGCCTATCACCTGTCTGTCTGTGGGACAATTCAGAATAAGATGCCAGGAAGGATTTCTTTTTGCCAGGAAGGATTTTTTATTATCACTATTACATACTGCATCTTCAAGGGTTGTTTGATGGCTGAGAGATTGCCAAGTTGTTCATCCTAAAGTTGTAATACACAATCCACATCACAACTCCAGCCACCAACGATATCATGGACAAGATGAACGCAATCTTGGAGTTTCGCCGAGCAGCTTTCCTGTCTCCAATGAGGTTGGCTCTTCGGGTCTATGGAGGAAAAGAACCAGTTGGGGAAGAGGAAAATTCAGCTGGCATGCAAAGGATGGTATTTCTTATTTAGGTTAAAAAAGTCAGGTCATGACCAATAAGCCTATTACCTGAGACTGGGACCTAGAAGAATATAGGAAGACTTGGGGTTTGGACTATATCAATGGTGAGCAGTGTGTGCAATACTGCATCGATCCTCCCGCCTTGATCCTTTGGGAGGGGCGGGATAAAAATTATTATTATTATTATTATTATTATTATTATTATTATTATATTGCTGCTTGTGGATTTTGGATTTTGCAACTGTTTGGAAATTAAGAGAGAAATCTGAACTAAAGATGCCGTTTCCAGATCAAGCTGAAATGGGGAGATTATTTCTTCTCACTTACATGGGGAGATGGGATAAGGATCATTGTAACACCACTTTCCTTTAGCCTGAAGCTGGATGCAAAGTAGAGCAGAGAATGAACCTTGGAGGGAAGGAGGAAGTTTCATGGGAGAGGAGCCATGAAAACTGGAGCCTCTGGGCCAGACTCTAAGATCTGGCAACCCTAGAGGTAAGAAATAGGGAAGATGACAGCAAACCAAAAAAACATTTGGACTGCTAACTTATGGTTGATCTTCATAAGTTAAGAAGGCTAGGTATCTGGATTTTTTGTTTTGGTTTTTTTGTCTTCCTCCCTCCTATGAGATGCTATTTTCTCCCTCATGGCAAGTTCCATAATGTGTTGAGGTGGCTGCTGGGTTGAGGCATGGCAAGTATAGTAGAAATAGTGGAACATGTTCTTTTACTCCATTTTCCATGATGGAGCTGATCGGTCACCTGGACCACAAGACTCAAAGAAGGGCTATGATTCACCACATTGTTTGATGGGATAGTCCAAGAAACAATCTTGTCAAGTGCAGACCTGTAAAACACCGGCACTAGTTTTCCCTTTGGTAAAGACTCACCTGAAGGATTCATACTTTCAGTTGCAGTGGATCATACAGGCCAAGTTCTTACACCAAAGTGTGAAGAATGTTACATGCTTCATCCTTGCCAAGGCAGCTGTCATACCTTGGGTTACCATGCCATGTAGAAAGAGGAGAGAGCCTGTCTGTAGTTTTGCAACGCAGGGAGGAGAAATTAAGTTGCTCTTCTACATCTCCAGTGACTTGGTGGATCCCCAGGAGAGCTACCTTTCATCTTCTTCCCCCAGTTGCTGCATTACAGCAAGGATAGATGCTGCCTTGCCACCTCCTCTCCTCTCTACCAGTTTGTGGTGGTGGAAGCATGTGCTGGGCTTGAAAACTGCCTTGGGGGTGAGTATCATACATTGTACTATGCGCTAATGAACTGCTTTGTGTGTAATGTCCATAACCTGACATACATAAACAGAACCCCGAGTTATGTGAATGCCTGTCATGAAATGCATCCAGCCATTATATTAACAAAACCTAAGGAGGGAAATGAAACATCCCAAACAGCACTTGGATGTTCCAGGGTTTGGGTGGGTTCACATAAAAACACTGGAACCAGTGACAGCAATATTAAATAAAAAGAATATGGAAAAGTGGAAAAAAAAGAATGGAAACCGGGCAAAAAAATCCTATTTATGGAATATAAATAAACAAGGGAAAAGAGAGGGAAAAGTAATGTTGAAACCAACAATAAAATTGTGGGGAGTACAAGGACTTTGTTAATGAGCATCGTTTCCAAATTAGTTCTAAAAATAAGTTTTTATTATTTATGTAAAATATGATGGAGAATAATCCGGTTATAGAAAACATACTCATTATTTGGAAAACTATGTTTACAAAACAAGTGAAGAAAATAATGGGAAAGAAGAACACCGACCTTCGGAGAGGAAAAACAAAGTCCATAAGAAGAGGAAATACGACCATCTTACAGAGAAGAGAATGAAGGAAAGGATATTGCCTATGTTTTACTTGCACAATTGTAATATAGTTACTAG
>NC_056530.1:17792551-17866972 GCF_019175285.1 Sceloporus undulatus
GTGGTAAGATTGTAACTGTACATAAAAAATAAAATTACCCCCCCCCCCAAAAAAAAACCCCACAACAACAACCCAACAACGCTGGAACTAGTTTTCATCCAGCTGGCACAACAAATCTGTTCATTTTAAAATGCCAGAAAGCACTCCTGCTTAGTTTTGTTGTACCTGATGAATACACAATTCCAGATTCTACATTTATATAAATAAATCATTATTATGATTATTTATTCTCTGCTGATCTGTTCCCTTGCCTTTGCTCATCCTTTGAGTAGTGCTGCAGTCCTCTGCCTTTTCCATCCATCACTAGCTCTTCTCATGTGTGCTTGAATTATGGGGAAAGAGCTCATAATGGCTCTTCCTTACTTTTATGATTTCCTACATAAAGTATGGGTTAAGAGCCCCAATTTCCTACAAGGAGTCACTGTGAGGCCTCTTGCAAAAAGTAAAGGTGTATTCTTCTTTCCTCTACTGCAGTGAACCTCACTTCTCTCTCTCATGGTTGCTCATTCTTTCTTCCTTTCTGTTAAGTAACTACCCACTCTCCCACCGGCTTACCTTTTTAGAGAAAAGGAAGGCGATGCTACCCAGGATGAAGCAACAGAATAGTGTAACAGAAAAGGAGAGGCCCATGAAGTCAGGTTCTTCGCTGGCCTCAGATGGTATGATGACAATGGTCTGGGGAGATGAATGAGATGGCTTTTGGTGACATCTTCCTTTAGGTGGCCCAGTAAAAAGCTTTAGCATATCATAATGGACTTTGTTGGGCTGGTTTTCAAAATACGGGATCAGATTCCAATTATCAACGGGCACATCTTTTATGAGCATCTCATACTTGGAGAAGCCCATTATGCAGCTTTGCTCTCTGCCTTTGTTTGCAGTTCTTCTTTGTTGCTCCTTTTTCTTTTTTGGTGGCCACAGGTAGCTGCTGGAATTCCTTCTCTCTCTCCTCAGTTGGACCTTTAGTATCTTCCTTCAGCCTTCCTCTTCTCCTGTGGGCTTGATCTTCCTTTCCTCGGATGCTTCTCTACTGCTAGAGTGTGTACCTTGGTTTGGCTGTCTCCTTACAGACACTGACGTAGTGCTCAAGATCTTGGACAAAACAATTCTTGCCAGGAAAAAAGAAAGAAAGAAAGAAAGACAGTGCGAGGAGAAAGGACCGAGGGAATCAGCAATAAACCAGGCAGACAGTTTTGTATGGTATGAGGATATTCTGGGAATGGTTTCACTTTTCTGATCCTTTCCATGCGGATGGAGCCAAAGATGAGCAAACACATGAAGGGACGCACACACATTTCACAGCTGAAAGTAGGGACATAATTCTGGTGCAAGGCTAGGGGGAATAGGACACTGTGGATGTTGTTGGACTCTAGTCGCCATCGGTTTCAGCCAACCTGGTTGATGGTGAGGGATGATGGGAATGGTAATCCATCAACATCTAGATGGCACAGCTTCCCCATCCCCATTGTAGTATGTTATTTCTGTGTGGCTGAAAAGCTTTAAATGTTAGTATTCAGCAGAAGAATGGTGTAATGCCCCCAAGTATGGAGTTTATCACACTAGGGCTAATTTTGGTATTAAAGAGACATTAAAGCAAATTTAAACCATCTCACAAGTAAAGGGGAAATGGCATACAATTTTGCAAATGATGATCATGTACATTTGCATTCCATGTGTAATCGTGGATCCTGATCTCCTCTCGATCTCCTTCATGTGATAAATGCCTATATGAGTGTAGATTTATAATATGTGGTGGAGATCAGACAGAATGTGGAAATCCAAAGCATTTCATATGAAATACGATAAAATAAAACCACAGTCTTGTCATCTTTATTTATGTTTCTTCAGGAGACTCTCCACAAAATAGCTTACAAAATACAACTAGATTCAAGTACAGAATCAGTAAAAGAAAAAAATATATGTTGTTCATATTGTGACAGACCACTTCCAGTCCTTGTCATTGATCTTTCCTGGTGTTGTCCTTTGGCTACAAATTATGAGGACATGCAGTCCGCTGAAGAGCCTCAAGAGGAAAGAATGAACCTGAGAAGGTGGTTAACACATGCTGGAGACATGGAGCTTGGAGGAAGGAAATACCTTTTTGGACAACAAGTCCCAGAATCCCCACGTAGTATGGTCAGTTGGGAATTGCAGCCCCCCCCAAAAGTCACTTTCTCAAACTATGTGATGGAAGCATGTCTCTTCTTGGTGGCAGTTGGCAGGTAGGAGATCCCATCTTGCTTCTCAGAGGCAAAGCAATGGGGTTGAACAATGTGCAAGCCTGCCTTGGTTGTTTCTAGTGAAAGAGGATAGCAACAAAAGATGAAAGATATACTGTGCGCCCGCGTCATATGTGGGCGCAATATACACGCCTTTCAGCATATGCTGAAAGCCACTCCGGAAAAAGACATGGTGTGCTCTGGAAGAAGTAATGGGGTATGCGCCTGTGGCACATGCCACACTGTTGTGCCACGGCACGTCACAAGCACAAGCCACATTATTTTTAATGGGGCTCCACCATACACAGGATTTCCCTTACGCAGTTTTATGTGATTCCCCCCTTAGATCATGGTAAGACAGACAGCATGCTTTTAGCATCAGGTCAACATCAGTTAAGGAAACCCGTGAAGCAAGAAGCTTCAGGAAAAAGGTGTGGTCCAGTGGGAAAAGAGATAAAGAAAAAGCAGAGGAAGAAAAGCAGAATAATAGACACAATGAGCAAAAGAAGGGGCAGAGAGGAACAGTGTCCTGAACTGCAAATCTATCACTAGGTAGATCCCCAGATGTAGCTTGTTCACATATTCCATTTCTAGACATCTGGCCAAGAAAACATGGGATATGCATGTGAACCAGTCCTTAGCAGATCCTCTTATGAAAACATTCAGAGTGGAAGACATTGGTCCAAAGACTTTCTTTGTTTTGTAGTTAAGCTGGGAGGTCTTTGAAGAAGATGAACTTCAGGGTTGAGATGTCGAGATAGTGAAAATTACATAACAAACTACCACCACTATAATGATACACAAAATAATGAAAAAGACCCCCACTCCCAGTGCTGAGTGTGCCAAGTTGCGGGCCAGGATGGAGTTTTTCTGAGCCGTCGTGAAATCTCCAGTGCGGTTGGCTTTTCGGGTCTGCAGAGAAAGAGAAATAAAGAATGGATCCGTGAAACATATGCAAGTGAAGATGAGTGAGTATCCCTGGTACTGAATGAGAATTGATGAAGGTAGATGTCCAAATATCAGGCTGGGGGTGTTTTGTACCATATAGCAATACCAATAGCAGTAGCAGCTTGCAGCATTCCAACTTTTAGAAGAAAAAACAATGGCCAAGATCCTGCATCACACAGACATAGCATACAATTTTTGGATGTGAAATATTTTATTCCCATCCTCAAGTGGGTTTCTTTTTAATTCTGATACATTCCACAACAATATATAGGCCTGTTACAGACTGCCAAAATAAAGCTGCTTCGGGTCTCTTTGGTGGTATGCTATTTAAATGATGCATGGGTCCTAAGAGTTCGGAGGTTGTGCCAAAGCCACACTCCATTCCTAAGCACTGGAGTGCAGCTTTGGTGCAGCTTCTGGATTCTTAGGATGCATGCAGCATTTAAACAGCATACCTCCAAAGAGATCGGAAGCAGTTTTATTTTGGCATTCTGTAACAGGCCGTTCTCTTCTTTCCTTTGGATTTTTTTTTGAGAGATATACAGTCCTCCCTCTGTTCTCACAGTGTTTGGACTCGTGTCCCTTGCTTATGCGCGAGGGACAAATGGAAGAGGAATGAATGGGGAGTGCGCCCCCACATGCCCATACCTATTTTCAAGCCAATGGGGCTTGAATATATGCAAAACTCCATTTTTGCGAGGGGGGTCTGGACCGGATTCCCGCGGAAAATGAAGAGTGACGGTAGTACTATAGCATGTAAGTGAAATTTCACTTTTGCACTATAAATCTAGAGTGGAGAGAATCTGCCCTTTGCACCATAAGACCACTTGGGCAAGCCATGCCCCAGTTATAGAATCATAGAATCATAGAGTTGGAAGAGGACATGGATGAGACAACTGGTGAATCCCAGCAAATCCCAAGGAGCTATATTCTGAGAACTAACACTTCTTCAAATCAGTTTGTAAGAGCATAGAAATCCTTTTTAAAACCCTGCATTTTACATCCTCTTTCCAAACCTGTCTTTATTCTAGATTTTTTGTGCAGGAGTATTCCAATTGCTTAAATTTTCTCTATTGCAACATAGGTTATATGTTTTTAAGTGATATGTGTTGTATTTAATCTGTTGCTGCTTCTTTCCTCCATCCATGGGGAAAGGTAGTTAATAATAATAATAATAATAATAATAATAATAATAATAATAATAATAGCAGTAGAGAGCTGGTGTGGTGTGATGGTATGGATGGTTTGAGCACTGGATTATGTCCTTGGAGACCAGGATTTGAATCCCTGCTCAGCCATGGAAGCCTACTGAGTGTCTTTGGGCAAGTCACAGTCTCAGAGGGAGGCAAGGGCAAACCGTCTCTGAACAGATTTTGCCAAGAAAACCTTCTAATAGGTTCACCATAGAGTTGCCATAAGTCAGAAATGACTTGAAGGCATAGTTTTTTGTGGGTTTTTCGGGCTATGTGGCCATGTTCTAGCTGAGTTTCTTCCTGATGTTTCACCAACATCTGTGGCTGGCATCTTCAAGATGCCAGCCACAGATGCTGGCAAAAGGTCAGAAATAAACTCTTCCAGAACATGGCCACATAGCCTGAAAAACCCACAAAAAACTATGGATGCTGGCCATGAAAGCCTTCGACTTCACGACTTGAAGGCACACAACAACAAATAAGACATGATTTCCACTTTTTCTTCCCCAAAATATGAGTTAACAGAGATTTGGAGTTTGGAAGCATTTTTCTGGCATTTCGTTCCACTTGGGCATAAAATGCATCTGAATATGCACAAAAATATCAACTGGAGTTTTTTTTTTGCAGGAGCGCTTTGGATTCTACCAAAGGATTTTGGCGATTGAAGGAATGAGATTTGGGACTGCACTGTGCCACAAATTCCTCATTCTGTTGCCTATGATTGACTATGTCCCAACCCACCATTAAAGTCCTCCTGAGGTATAGTTTTCTACCATATCCCCTCCAGACTGAAATTTTATTCTTGTTACACAGTGCCATTACTGTACCCTTTGTCGCAGCTCCATAAAATAATGCATGAAAAAAATATATGAAATAGAACGATTATTACTTGGCTCTCCTTGCATGGTCGCCCAACATGCCTGTCTGCTTGGTTAGGTATCTCTCCAGCTGCTTTATTATTGGGCTTTCCCTCATACTTATAACTCAGCATCCTTCATTCTCACACAGAGGCTCACCTGAAGAGAGTAATACAAGGAAGCAAAGCCCAGGGGAATACAACAGAAGGTGGAGGTAAATATGGAGTAGGCCAGGTAATCCGGTGCCTCGGTGAGTTGGGCAGCTGGGATGGTGACAGGCTGTGAAGGTTGTACAGATGGACCTGGGCTGAATCCTGTAGTAGGTGGGATATAGTAAGGCTGGTACTGGGGTGGCATGGGAGGAGGTGTCCCATAGTCTATGGCAAGAGCTGGTCCGGCTGGAAATTGTAGCACAGGAGGCCTTGAAAAGAACTGCTTTTCATACTTAGGAGGCTGATCCATAGTCCAGGTTCTCTCCTTTGCAATTGTGTAATTGCAGTCTCTCCTCCTTTCTCGGTTTTCCACGTTCCTTTTTTCCTCCCAATCTGCTAAGCTGCTTGGAGTTCTGATTTATTTCTCTTGGTTTTGTATGATCAGTCTTTCTTCTCTTTTTGCTTTCCTTCTTTTGCAGTACCCAGTCAACCACTTCAAATCTTCTTCGGCGTGGATGCTCACATGAGAAGATAGGCAGTTCTTCTCCACGTAAAAGTTGTTCAGGCTCTTGGAGAGGTGGACTTCTTCACTGCCCCAAACTGGCTGTAGGACTGAGTGATTGAGTCACTTCTTTGTCCTTCACCCGGAACAATAAGAGGCCAGGATGACAAAGGAGGCAATGAATAACCCAGGCAAGCAGACTGATGTTGGGTGGCACCCCAGATAAGGGGGAGAGATATTTTTGAGGAGCCAAGGGCTACAATCTCACTTTCGTAAACATACTATAGGAATGGGCAAACACACTACTCTATAGAACTTAGAATCATAGAATCATAGAGCTGGAAGAGACTGCAAGGGCCATCCAGTCCAACTCCCTGCCATGCAGGAACTCTCAATCAAAGCATCCCTGACAGATGGCCATCCAGCCTCTGCTTGAAGACCTCCAAAGGAGACTCTATCACCCTCCAAGGGAATGTGTTCCACTGTTGAACAGCCCTTACTGTCAGGAAGTTCCTCTTAATGTTGAGGTAGAATCTCTTCCTGTAGTTTGCATCCATTGTTCTGTGCCCTATTCTCGGGAGCAGCAAAAAACAAGCTTGCTCCCTCCTCAATATGTCATCCCTCCAAATATTTAAACAGTGCTATCATATCACCTCTTAACCTTCTCTTTTACAGACTAAACATACCCAGCTTCCCAAATCATTCCTCGTAGGGCATGGTTTCCAGACCCTTCACCATTTTAGTCATCCTCCTTTGGACACGCTCGTTTTCATACCTTCCACTATTTCACAGCTGAGAACCGGGATGGACTTCTGAAAAAAATATATCTTCACAGAAAGGGTTACAGATATACATCAATTAATAAAATAGATGTGTTCTGGCACATTATTTCTTTAACATAAAATAAGGTACCAAGGGAAGAAGTAACATGGGAAGAATAGGGATAAGCTCCTACACTGCAAATGAATGAATGAATGAATGAATAGAACAGCAGTTCAGTGTGTTTCCACAAAATTTTTATTCAGAACTAACAATGTGCATATGTGAAATGAAATAACCAGGTCAGGTAAGCCTTGCATAAGTATACAAAAACATTTGTTTGACTCATATAGATCTCTTGAAGGATCCTTTCAAAATGCAGGAATGCCTTAAAAAATCAATGTAGTAATCTATATGAGTACAGTTCTATGTAGCTTCTTGGGATGGGTCCCTGAAAGCCTGAACACAAAGGATTAGCCTATATTCTACGGAGCTAGGAGAGGGCTTTGGGAATTCCCTGCATCTACATCTTGTTTGTGTCTTTTGTCCACTCTTTCCACTGGCACAATTTATCTGCTCTATACTGTTAAACATGTAAGTTTTAGTTCCAGTAAATCTTTTGTAAACAACATAAAGAGTTAAATCTCCCATCTGGTCAGTAGCTATGGATGCCCGAAAGTCTTTGTAACAAAGCATCTTTGCTCCCAGAGGTTTCATTAACTGAAGTATATTTGTACTTTGTGAGCCTCTTGCTTCCACTAGTTCATATTGATGGAAGCTCTTCATGTGGTATTTATAGACTCCGCAATAACCTTGTGCTCCACTGATGGAAAAGTGCTGGAGGGAGGGAGAGTGGTTCATTTCAGGCCAGGGTGAACAACTTGTGGCCCTCCAGATGCTGTTGAACTGAACTCCCACCCTCCCACTTCATTGGCTATGGAGACTACGGCTGATAGGATTTGCAGTTCAACAACATCTGGAGCACCACATGCTGCCCACCTCTGATTTAAGGGCATGTTAGGAAGAAAAGTCATTAGTTCATATAGTACTACCTGCTCAAAGCTACACCTCAGCAGATACAAAATAGGAAAAAGCAGTCTGCAGCATCATTCTATGATGCTTTGGTCCAGTCATCCCCAAACTTTGGTCCCCCAGATGTTTTGGACTTCTGCTTCCAGAGTTCATCACTGTTGACCAAGCTAGGTGAGCTTTCTAGGAGCTGGAGTCAAAACACCTGTAGGACCAAATTTTGGGAACCACTCTGTTAGTGTTTGTATATACATAGTGTTTGTATATACAATTATAGGCATAACTGTGGCGAGAGTTTGGGACACATGGTTACTTAAAACTTTCCTACAACATCAGCTCTTGCAATGGACACAAGAAATCACATTCCTTTTATGAGGATTGATCAATTTTATGTTACTGCTACCTCACATTTGCCCAGAACACTGCCAGGAGTGGCTGACTTATGCAGAAATACTTTCTGCTTGACCCCATATTATCCAAAATACCTGGGTCCTGAGAGGACACTGACAATCAATATCTAAGAGGGGAATTTTATTAGCTCAGTTACAGCAGCTGAGAGGCCTTCAGCAACTTAAAAGTAGTGATCAAGTCTGTCTATACCAGTTCTGAGAAACCAAACTCCAGAGTGCAAGTTCCAAACAGTTTTATTTGTGAATCAAAGGGAACTCCAGTGCCATAGCCCAATGCTCAAACCACTATACCACACTGGTTCTCTTGCAACCTGGCACTGTTCACTAAAGGCCTGGATTTTTTGCCCTAAAGTTCTGCAATATGGGGATAAAATTCTAATGGCACAATGAAACATTACTTTCTTATAATATTTGTTAGTAGTCTGAATGGAGGAAATACAGAACTAACATATAAACACCTGATTTCCATTCTGCTTGGAGCTGCTAGAGCTGAAATAATACGACCCTAGAAAACCATAGAAGGATTCTCTAAGGATTCACCTACACTGCAGAAATAATGCAGGTTGACACCACTTTAACTGACATTGCTCCATTCGACAGAATCCTGAAATTTGGAGTTTTGTGAGGCCACCACACTCTACAGGGCATGGACCTGTCATATAGACTTATTATGTGGCAAGGGCAGTTAAGTTCTAGATTGGATTTACATAGCTCCAAACTGGCCCTTTCCATTTGCTCCGTTTGTTTGTTGTTAACTGCCCTCGAGTCAATCTTGACCTATGGCAACCCTGTTGATGAGACATCTCCAAGATCCCTTGTCCTCCACTGCTCTGCTTATAGTTTCTGCAAACCCATACCTGTGACCTCCCTAATAGAGTCTGTCCATCTAGCATACGACCTTCCTCTCTTTCTACTCCCCTCCACCTTTCCTTGCATTATTGTTTTTTCCAATGAATTGTGCCATCTCATAATGTCTCCGAAGCACTACAGCTTCAATTTTGTCATCTTGGCTTCCAGGGAGATCTCTGGCTTGAACTGGTCTAGGATCCATTTATTTGTCTTTTTGGCTATCCAAGGGATCCTCCAACACCACATCTCAAATGAACTGATTTCCTTCTTATCTTGTTTCTTAACTGTCTAGTTTTCATATCATATTGAAGAACACCTTTTATGTTCATCCTGGTTGAAGTTTTATTTTGGTCTTAAACTGAGCAGATCCACTGAAATCAATAGGATATACATAAGTGGTGACTAACAATCCCCAGTGCGCCTGTATGGGATAGTGGTTTGAGTGTGGGGCTAGGACTCTGGGAGACCAGGGCCTGAAACACTGCTTGGCCATGGAAACATACTTGGTGATCTTGGGCAAGTCACACACTCTCACCCTCAGTGGACAGCAATGACACACCCGCACTGAACAAACCTTTTGAGCAGCATAGGGTCACCATAAATCAGAATCTACTTGGAGGCACATGAGGATGATGACAACAAGCCCCACATTTCATTGCGTCTACTCCAATCAGAATTGAAGTTAGATGTTGCTTAGTGGTTTCTGCTCTCTTTTGCACACTGTGCTACTGACTCTTCTCCTCCACCCCTTCTTCTAGTGAGTTTTAGATCTTTTCCCAACCAGTCACCAGCCCTGGCCCTAGAAGGATACAAGGGAAATTGAATAGGCTGCTGTTTGGTCTACGTATTTACAGTGCTAATTAAAAAAAAAAAACCCAGTGTGTGTTTGGTAAGTCTTATGTCAGTGCAACAAGCAAATAGCAATGATAATCTTTACATCCTGTTGGCACTGAGGACAGTTTATGGATCTAATCTAATCTAACCTGATTATAATACGAACGTCCCGGAACACCAGTGCTCCACTGGGTTTTCCCCTTTCAGGGTAGTATTAACATAGAGCTTTATGGACTCACACATGGAATACGTACTATGCAAATATACTAGGCCAATGAACTGGTTATAGCACTCCCCTTTGATGAAACAAGGAAGCATTTAATTTTGTCGAAGAACAATGCTTCATCTTTGGGTGCTAGTTTGCTGCCAAGGACATATGGCCAAGTCCAATAAAGCAGTTGGCAACTCCATAGACCCTAGTGACACTGGCAGGCAGCTTGTTGTCAGTTTTGCCTTCTTGCAGGGACTTGCAGGGCAGGGGAACACTATCCATATATCCTATCCATGATAATGGAAATATGCTTAAATATGAAGACTCTTAGTAGCACAATGAATGCTTAGAAGAGGCCTCAGCGTGTTTCATTTAATGTTTAGGTTTGTTGTTGTTCTTGTTGACGTGTGCCTTCAAGTTGTTTCTGACTTAAGACAAACCTAAAGTGACTCTATTATGGGGTATTTTTTGGTAAGATTTTTTTGATAAGAGGCTTGCTTTTGCCTTCCTCTGAAGTTGAGAGAGTGTGACCTGCCTGGGGTTACCCAGTGGGTTTCAACAGCTGAACCAGAATTCAAATCCTGGTCTCCAGAGTCATAGTCTGACACTCAAACTACTATACCACTTTGGTTTTCTGGTTTCAGGTAGACTTTATTATTCCTGGAATGGCTCAATAACGATTGCTGTCTTAGTATTTCTGGGCACATGATCATTTAATACACTTGTTACTGATAATGTTCAAGGAAGCTCAATTATATAGGAGTCTTGGGGTGTATCCACACTGCAGAAATAAAGCATTTTGACATCACTTTAACTGACATGACTCAGTGCTATGGAATTCTGAGATTTGTAGCTTTAGGAGATATTTAGCCTTCCGTGTCAGAGAGCTCTGGTGCCCCACCAAACCACCAATTTCTGATTTGCATAGCACTGAGCCATGGAAATTAAAGTGGTGTCAAACTGCTTTATTTGTTTAATGCGGCAGCTGCCTTGATAGTCCAATTTTTTTGCCAGATCATTTTAAGGTGTTTTCCCACCCAAACACTTCTTGGTCTTTGAGGGGGGATGAGATTTCACTACTCCTCTGTTCTGGGGGTCCATGGGCACCTTTCCTTCTACACGAGAGCTAGAAAGCATCAAAGAAGCTTTTTCAAGTTTGGCCCATATCATCATCTGGATTGCAATGGACCTGTGCTGGAGATGATAGGAATCATAGTCCAACATGTCTGTAGGGTGCCAGATGGGAGTAGGTTGTTGTAGACCTGCTGCCATAGTGCGCCAAAGTGGGGATGGGATCAAGAGAGGACTTGCTAATCGGTGTCCCATTTTCTCATGTTTACTCATGGTTGCTGAAGGTTCTTAGCCTGAAACACCGAATGAGTGGAATGAGAAAGAATTGTTATCAGTGGATTATGGAACACACATGTATGTGTATGTGTGTGTACTGTATGTGGGTGTGAGTATTAGGCCACTAAATGTCCCAATACTGCTCCAGTGACATCACTCCACATTTATAACTGTCCCTTGTAAAATCGTGTAGATTATGTAGACCACATGGCCTGAATTGTGTCTATAGTCCCAAACAGAGTAACCAAATCAGTGGGAATTGCCTGTGTATTAACTCCCCATTCAACACTTGACTTGATGGGTCTATTCCAGTCGACAGTCACCAATTGTATTCAGCACATAATGTCCTTTATGTTTGGTTAACAATTAACCTATCTTGTTCCAATTCATACAATTACCTCTGTTTGATCCTCCTGAAAAGGTCAAAATTCCAGTCTATCAAGGACACTGAGATGACACATATTGGTTAGACACAGTTTCCAGAGCTTGGATGTTTCTTTTTTCCTTTTGGCCCAACTCTTGTAAATTTCCTAGTCAACATGGGCAGTGCCCACACTGGCATGGGGTTCTGGGAACTGCAGCCCAAAAAGTAACTTTCCCAGACCAAGTGCTCCTAGGCAATGTTCAAACTCAGGATGGATGGGTGGGTGGCTGAGATAAATTCTAAAAGACTCATTCTTTGATTTTCTCTAATTTTAGGCAAATCGTGCCCTCCTCAAGATAACTCTGAGATAACAGTAAAGGGAGGCTGTAGCAAAATGTAAGGGGTGGGACGTTCCAGTACAGTTATCTCTATGCCACAAGACCATTTACTCTACTTTCTTCTTGGGTCAGGCTGTGGTTCAAGACACAGAAACAGGGCCTAGGGAGAAAAGTGATAACAATCATGTTCTTGGAGATCTCTACTCTATCTGCCGATCAGAATGGTGACTGCAGCCAAGACATAAGAAGACCACTAGGGTTGGGAAGGACATCTATGAAAGAACTAGATAAGATTTTAAAGGAGTAAAGACATACAACTGAGCACTAAAGTCAGATTCATCCAAGCCATAGTATTCCCCATCACCATGTACAGATGTGAGAGTGAGAGATAGGAAAAACTCATTTGAGATGTGGTGCTGGAGAAGAGTGCTGACGATGCTGCGGACAGACAAAAAGACAAACCAATGGGCCCTTGAACCGACCAAACCAGAACTCCCTCTGGAAGCCAAGATGATGAAATTGAGACTATCGTACTTTGGTCACATCATGAATCACTTGAAAATATATTAATGTTTGGAAAGGTGGAGGGCAGTAGAAAGAGAGGTAGACTCAGTTTGGTAAGTTGGCATGAATCTACATGATTTAAGCAGAGGAGTGGCGGATTGTAGGGGGGGGGCTTGAAGATTGTTCTCTGGACAATATCACACTACAGTGTTACAGAGCTATTATTCCACTTTAACTGCTATGGATGCCTCCTGTGGAATTCTGGGGTTTGTAGCCATAGCAGTTAATAACAGTGCTATAACAGTATCATGTGATATTGTCCAGAGTATGATGGTTAAAGAGAGGAAAAGGAGGATGTTGTGATTTGGCAGGAAATTAGCTTGTGGTTAAATCAGTAGTAAATCCTTACCACAAAAAAACCACTCCTGTGCCTGACTGGAAAGGTTGGCAGAGGGTTGGGTGCAACTTTAATAAAACAGCTCCTCCCCAACTATTTCCTCACAGCAGTGCGTTCCAAAGTACAAACATAAAATAGTGTTCGTCCTGAGGACATGAGAAATACAAATTATTGACTTCAGCTGGAGTTTGAAAGATAGGACTGGGCCTTAGACAGAGGCCATAAAACTGGAGAAGGGGAAAATTACTCATCTGATTCACAAAGTTTATCTCTGTCTCTCATGTCTCAATCTTCTTCTAATCTAGGGATTAGAGTGGTTCTTTCCTTGCATCTGTCCAGATCTGCCCCCCCTGCCCCCAGTTCAGAGAACAACCCTTCTGTATTCCAAAAACAATATCTTTATTCCAGTAACCGTAGGAAGATGTTTGTAGACATAACCGCCATCATCCATAAACATAAAATTAACAATGTCCAACCCTAATATTTCATTTTACTTTGATTTTTTAAAAAAATGTGTTGCACCAAAGGAGTGCCGAAAAGCCACAGTGGGGGACAGTTAGGGCACCCTTTCCGCAGAGCAAAAAGGATCTCCCTTTTGTAGCTTCCTTTTGCACCACGAAAAGGCCAATGCAGTTGCCGTGGCTCTGATCCAGCGAAGAAAGGGGCAGCATGGAGCCACCCCTTAGGGGCCGTCCACTGAGCCCCTGGTTTGGTTTACGAATGTTTGTGAGTTATGATTGTGCCAATAGGATCACAACCATGACTACAGGCTTTATCACACCAGCCTTGTGACTCACAGCAATCACATTACAAATAAAATCACAAATAATAATAATAATAATAATAATAATAATAATAATAATAATAATTATTATTATTATTATTATTATTATTATTATTAAAGGAAACAGAGGGCTGAGGCAGACGGCCCAAATGCGGCGTGGCAGCGGTGATACTAGGGTTAGGGCACCAACTGCATGGTCCCTAACTCTAGTACGGGCCAATGGTGTTTTTATGGCGGCCTCCCATACACATGGGGGCCACCATCTTTATGTAAGCGATGCACAGCGTCTGCATGTCGCTGCGCATCACTTACATTATGAGTGTGCCATTGGCACTCATGATGTCCACCTGGTGGCACAAAAAGAACCTAGTTTTTCTGGGTTCTTTTTACTCTGGATGGACGTGCACAGTCTGGCGGCTGTGGCGTCCCTCCAGAGGGGAATAGGTCACCAGTAGGCTGGCCTTTTGGGGCTGTCTGTCCTGTGCCAGAAAGATACCACTTTGAAAATTGATCATACCTCTCTCTCCTTCCATTCAACTGTCCTGCTTTGAAACCCCCCTCCAAACTTGGCTATGATAGGTCCCTTCTCTGCAGTTTTGGTACTACAATAGGCAGTGCTATGAAGGGGCCCTATTCACCTCCACTCTTCCTTTCTTCCTCTTCCACTTGCTATCCATTATTGAAATATTGAGTCAGCACTTACAAAAATCCCATTGATGCAACATGTCTATGTGAATTGGGATCACCAAAGGGAGTCAGCGCCTGGAAGCCCTCAACTGCAGTCATGTTTGCTGGGGAACACTGGGTGCTGCAGTCCTCCATGTTTGAATTTCCCAAACCCAGGTTCAAAGTTTTACAGTGTGTGAATTTCCTGGTGCTACAACCAATTTTATTATACCCATTTGAACTTCTTTGGCAAATTTTTACACTGCATTTAGTTTTTATGGCTTTGTCCTTTGTGTGTCAGTCCTTTTCCTGTAAACTATGCGAGAACATTTGCGAGTGGGCAGCACAGACATATCTTTAAACAAGTAAAAACACACACATAAATTGACAATGAGTAGTGTTCCAGTGGTGCCTATTTCTCAAGAACAAACCCTGTTTTCATGCATCCCCCATAACTCATTGTCTCAGTGTTTACATATGGGGGATGCCTGGTTAATGGTTTGTTTGTAAGAGTTGCTAGAGCTGGCATTCTTCAGAGCTCTGCTCCGCCTTTCAGGGTCAAATGATACGTTATCCATGCTGTTCTGAAAGTGTATTTAAAGTGGCCACTTTTCCTTTGAAGTGAAAACAGTAAGGTTGGGAAAGAAATGGCATTTGGTTCTCCTTTTAATACAGTAATTTACATTTCCCAGACCAATAAATACCAGACAGAAGAAAACTGGGACTTGTGTGGGCAAGCACCATTTGAATGTGGTCAAGAGGGCAGAAATTGTAAATGAAGAAGAAAATGCAAGCTAGGAGAGGCTACAGCAGTTTGCATTTGCCTGAGTCTACTGGGAAGAGCAAGATTCTGTTCTCTCATGTCCTTTCCTCTTTTGCTTAACTATGGGCCTATATACAGATTGGGAGAAAGGGGCAGACAGAGGCTGCCCCTTTCTCCCCAAGATCATGACTGCGCCAACCAAACGGCAGCTCCTTTTTGTGCCAGGGAAAGGCCAGACTGGGGGACAAATTTGCTATTCTGCATGGGGACAAATTTGCTATTCTGCATGGGGGTTGCATAATGCTGCTGTTTTGTATCTCTCCATATTTGTGAATATTTATGCTTTGCTGAGAGGGTGACAGGTTGCAACCAGAGTCTTCTGGATGTAATGGCCAATTATATTTTTTAGGTATGAGGGATGTACTGAGGAAGAAAACTGGTGGGAACCAGAAAAAAGAGGATATGTGTTGCATGAGAGAGGAATCTGGTGTAGGTAAGGGCAGGGACATTTTGCCCCCAAACACAGAGTTCCAGTAAAATGCAATCTTTGTTCCTTTTTGAAAATGATGTTTCTGCTTAACCAACAGACGCTGTCAAAGACAATTTATTATCTTTGTTTCAAGTATGTTGATTATCATGTATAGCATTAAACAAACAGTAAGAGTTGGAATAATGTCAATAGTTCTTTTTCATAAAATAAAAAACACAAAGAGAGGAAGATACATGACAACGAGGAGAATCAGAGGGGAAGATAGCAAGAATAAGACAACACAATTAGCTCTGGGCACATTGTTTTAAGGCCAATGATACTCTCATTTGGAAAAGGATACTCTTGTCTGTACTTTCAGGATTGGCTTGCTCATTTCATCAATGATGCTTTGCAAATGTATGGTAAAATGCACCTGAAGAAGTAGACTGAAGTCAATGAAAGCTCATGCCGCCAACTTCTTTCTTTCAGTTAGTCTCAAAGGTGCTACAAGATACATTTATGGTACGAATTGCCATATGGTATGATTAGCTTAGACTAAAATGTCCAGAATACTTTGACCAAGAATTAAGTTGCAGCCCAACTAAATTTTCCATGCTCTGAAATAAGCTTCTCCCAGTTCCCTCCAACCAATGCTTCACTTGCTTGCTTCTTTGTTCGCCTGCTTTTTGTAACTCCTGCTGCACAGGATTAAGGTGGGGAAGGCCATGTTGAATTGGACAGCTACACTGAAATGGCCACTTGAATAAGTAACTTGTGGGAACTTGAAGGAACACACCCTGTTACCCCATCAACAGTATCAGGATCTTCTTGGTATTTTGGGGGGAATTATTCGCTCTTGACCAAATGGTTGGAGGGTATGAGATACTAGTTCTTTTACAGACTAAACCAGTGGATCTTGAAGTATGAAGTATGTTCTTTAAGGAACTAAGGAAGCATACAAAGGGGCCTCTTCCCTTTTTATCATGAAAACAACTGTGAGGTAGGTTGGGCTGGATGGTAGCTACTCATAAGCTTCATGGTTGTATGAGGACTCAACCATGTCCTTGCCAGTCCTAGTCCGACACTCTAACTAAGCCTTCCCCAATCTGATTCTGTCCAGACGTGCTGGTCTAGGAACCCCATCATCTTCAGTTAATAGGGACTGAGAGATATACCAGTCCAATACATCTGGATGGTATCATTGTGTGTAAGAATGCCCTATCCACTGCATTAATCTGCTTCCTGGGTGTCAGGCAGCTCTCTCTGTGTATAACCGTTGGCTATCCTAAATACCATCCTAAAAAGTAAATAACTTCTTGGTATAAAACTCATTTCTCAAGGTTTTGGCAAACGGGTACTTCTCCACCTTAGGAATCCATGACGTGAAACAAACAGTGTTGCAATATCTAAACAAAGTCAGCTTTTTATTGCTCTGGAGAGATTCCTTGCTCAATCCTGTAAGTAAGAGTCTGAGGCCAGCTACGCAAATGAACAGCTAAACTGGGAGATACTAGGTGATTCATTGTTTTCTTTCTGATGTGTTCTCCTTTCTATAGGCCTTGAAACGTAGAAGTGCTGATATCAAGAAAGAAAACAATATCAGAATTTCAAAGATAACTTTCCTATCCATGATGGCCAATGCATTGTCATTTATTTGGTTGGTTTTCAAAGGGAACCTCAGAACAAAACCTCATGGCCATAAAATCAATTATGCTTGCTCTAGTTATGCAAGTTTTACCCTGTAAGCATTATACCCACCAACATTTCACAGGTGAAAACAGGTGACCCACATCAGAATACAGTGAAAAGGGGGACAAAATGAGGAAAATACAAAACTGCTATTTAAAAGAACAAAACCCTGGAATTTATGTATTGAGTTTCAGGAACAAAACTCTGTCCATTCCTCTCCTCTCCCTCCAGTTCAATTGAATGCAAACTCATTTTACATTTTGAACTCCGTTTGCAGCAACTGACGTGCTTTGAGAGTAAAAGGAGAAAGAAGGAGAAGGGGAGGGAAACTGGGACATTTCAAAAGCATCTGAAAAAGTGGGGTGGCAGAGGGACTGTCCCTTGCAAAGTGGGACAAGTGGAGAGTATGAAACATTGCTTTATGTTTCAGAAGTTTTAAAATTGATCTCAAAGTATGCTAGATCTTTTAATAAATATGATTGTAACCCCCCCTCCCCCCCAGATTTCTGTTCCCCTTTTTGGTTTTAAAAGCTTCGGGAAACGTTTACCTCATTGCATGACATTCAGAGTCTGTGGCTTGCCATAAAGGGAGCACATGATACCTAAAACCTCAAGACTAGAGAAAGATGCTCCCCTCACCCTGGGATCCACCTCTGCACATTTTGATATGAAACATTTCAAGTAAGGACAAGATAAGTAAGGGAACAAGGCAAGGTTGCCCTCTCTCATCCCCCAACTCAAAATGTTAAACAATTCAATCAGAGCTACCAATAAAATAAAAGGAACTAGAATTAAAGGTTACAAACATAAACTAAGAGCTTTCACCAATGATATGGTACTTGTACTTGAAGATCCCCTTAAAACATCTGGTGCAAAGCCCTGTTTTGCTTTACATGAAGCAAAAAGAGAGAGGGAGGGAGGAAATTTGCACAGAAAAAAAAGACTTTTTGTGCCAAAATCACTATGCAGAATAATTCCTCAACACATTGGGATGTTCAGATGTGGGGAGAATTCGTTGCTCATTTTTCCCACAGTGGACAAAACGACACACAGACTCTCACATACAAAAACAACAACAACAACACCCTATTGTAGATATTCATCCCCACATGCCAGGACAAAATAGTCAAGGATATAAGTTGCTTGTAGTAAAAGTGGCCCCATACAGACAGGCCAAAATAAAGCTGCTTCGGGTCACTTTGGAGGTATGCTGTTTAAATGATGAATGCGTCCTAAGAGTCCGGAAGCTGCACCAAAGCTGCGCTCCAGTCTTTAGGACTAGATTGTGGCTTTGGTGCGGCTTCTGGATTCATAGGACGCATGCAACATTTAAACAGCATACCTCCAAAGTGACCCGAGGCAGCTTTATTTTGGAAGTCTGTATGGGGCCTATATTTCAAGCTTTAATCTGAACTTAAAGGGAGCTATTTGTTGGTGGCGAACTCACCCTCAAAATAGGTTTAGCACATGGGTTGGTCCATTTATGCTTCAGACCAAAACCCAGAGCAGATGCACTACCTCACTGTTATAGAAACCACCATCAGTTGTATTTTAGTTAGCACCCATAACATCATTTTTTTTTTTTTTGCTATAAAGTCAAGAAATGAATGGTGAGCTTTATGAAGCAATTCTTACAGTCATCAGTTGCATGTCTTGAATGGCACTTTCTTTCAACTTTCCCTGAGCAGCAGCTATTCTCTCAAATGACAGCAGAGGGAGATAGGAAGCAGGCTATTTCATCAGCTCAGCCGAAATCCAGTTTTGCCAAACTACTCTTCTCTTGATGTATATCCAGGTTGTTAGTGAAAATTTGGGTCGCTTCTCTCCCCACCAAAAGTGACACCATCTCCTTGGTATCTTAGGGGAATTATTAGCTTAACAGAAGGCCTGCAAGAGGTGGGTAACTTAACAGCATCTTTTCACCTATGTATACCAGTATTCATTGCAGAGAGACTCTGTTTTAATGAATTAAAATTAAATGGGCAAAGGTGTACACAGTCACACAAAAACAGTGCAATTTTAACAAACATACAAAGGTAATAGGAGGAAAGGTGGGAAAGGCTGGATCGTGAGAAATTGGGAATTATAGAGGAAACATGGTAGAGTTTTATTTTATATGCTAGCAGCCACCAGAACGGTTCATGCAAGATTATGGAAAGGAGAAAACACCCCATACATTTTAGTTTGGATGTGGAAACTTTATGATTTAATTGATAATGATAAATTGACATATTTGATTAAATTTAAGTCACTAGAAACCCCTGGTTTTTGCATCAACAGAAGTGTCCTCCTGCAATTCTGTTTGCTGCCATGTAGGTGGCAGCTTTGGACATGTGAAGCAGTGGATTCTAAAATGCCAAGTTGCCTCTGCTCCTGAACGTTGCTTCGATCTTTTCTAAATAAACAAACCAACATCCTGGTCTTCCAGAAATGTTAAGAGTGAAACATATCAATATGAGGGGAAAAACCTTGCAGACACTGAGATCCTGTTTGTAGCTGGTGAAGCCTAAAGCCCTGGTGGATTAGATATACAATGGTCCCACGGAGATCTAGGAGAGAAGAGGTGGCCAACTGAATGGTGATGTGAGGGAGCTTTCCTGCCAACTCCTGTGCAATCCAATAGGCAATATTGTCTCTTTGGGTTGCGAAGGGGAATGAACGGCACTGTGGGCAGCTGGATAAAAACACTGTACAATGTAGTTAAGCTAGTATGGGAATGGGCAACTGCATCGGGGACAGTTTTCACCCCTCCTGTGTGGCCTGCCCCTGCACTTCCTGGCACACTGGATGTAGCATCACATCACTCCTGACTGCCATTCTGGGCCAGTTTGTGACACACAAAAGGGGTTGGGCATTCTGGTGATGACAGGTTTTCTTTAATTGTGGGCTATTTTGAAGTGAACAGTGCTCTGAGAACTATATCACATAGAATCATAGATGGAAGAGACCATCAAGCCCAACCCCCTGCCATGCAGGAAGATACAGTCAAAGCACCCCGATGGATGGCCATCCAGCCTTTGTTTAAAAACCAACAAAAACTGCAATTAGACATAGGAAACAGCCATTTTGATTTGCGATGACACCTCCGACTTGCAGCAGCTGTGTCCCTGAAGTGTGATTAGGTCAACCTTTCCTTTGATGAGGGAAACTTGTCAGTGAGCTTGCAATTGCACTAGTCCCAGGATTGAAACATCGCTACCAGGGCAGTTGCAATATTGGCAGTGAGGTGGTGTCAGTGACATCTCCTCTTCCCCTGTTCCTACTATCCTTTGCTATTCCCAAGCAGGTTGAATGCCTTTATATTTTAAATTTCTTCTTTGAAAAGCTTAAATTGCTGTAGCAGAGCTTCAGAATTGCATGAATAAGTGAAAGTACAAATAAATAAAATAAACTGAAAGTCATGCTGTGTAGGGCATGGAATAGGGAGGCAAGGTTAAGGGGGAATGAGGAAGAGAGAACAATAATCACAGCCGCCCCAGTAGCATGTTTGAGAAGATGTGTGATGATGGCTGCCCTGAAGCTGGTATTTTCCCCGTTTTTTAACATTTTCAACTGACATGTTGGCTGCAGGAATGGGGCTTGTGTGGTAATGTCTTGAGAAATGGTCTGAAAATTAAATTCAGGACTCAGAGGACTTTGTGGAACAGCTGGGGATCCCGGGAACTGCAGAAGTGAGGTTCAGGGGCTACATCCAGCCCATGTGCTGCATTTTCTGTGTCCCTGAGCTAGCATGATCCTGCTTATGTTGGAATAAAACCAGAATAGGATTCTTGCCAGAAGATGCCTTTAATGCTTCAGAAAGATATGAAAGACATATTTGGGATAAAACTGAAGGAAGATAGTGAGATGAGTTTGTGGAGTATACTAATGTCCTATTCTTCTTCTGCAGTGCTAAGGTTTTTGAGGAAGGAAGGAAGGAAGGTTTCGGTTTCAGAAGGCAATTTCCTTTCCCTTTCTCCATATCCACTGCATCCACAACAGGGCAGCACAAAGCTATTGTCTGAAGATGGCCACACTGGCAAAGAGGAAAACCCAAGCGGAAGGCATTCTCATATTATTAACAGCTGTTACCTGGAAGCAGGTGAGTTGGTTACAAGATGATGTCTTTCAGCCAAGCATTTGCACAATTCTTTTTTTTAGCAGAATGCGCAGCTAGCTCAAAGCCACAGGAAGAAATGTCCATTTGTTGCGGAGGAATGCCACTTGACGGCAGCAATGACAATGTTTCTGCAAGGGGCTGGAGCCCAGAATAAAACTCAGGTGCCT
The DNA here is from genome assembly GCF_019175285.1 of Sceloporus undulatus. NCBI lineage: Eukaryota > Metazoa > Chordata > Lepidosauria > Squamata > Phrynosomatidae > Sceloporus > Sceloporus undulatus. The sequence continues at coordinate 17,814,099 of NC_056530.1, forward strand.
CACTGACTCCTTGCTCTCCTGTCCTAACATTTAAATGCCATTCTCACTTCCAGTACTGGTATCTGGAGCCAGCTCCCTTCCTCTTGTCTAACTTCTACCTTATCTATCCCCATGTTGCCTACTGCGACATCCTGGTTAGGAGTCCCCTTGTCTCCCTCAAAAGAGACACCAAAGCTAAATAATTTACCTCATCTTGGACTCTGTTGTTTCTTTCCCAGACTCCACCCGTTCATAGGGTATCTGTCATCCACACAGGTTTGGAGGTAGCTGGGGAAAGAGGATGCAGCTGAGTAGGAAATGGCCTTGTTTCTGGAAATTTTATTTTAACCGTGAGGCTAAATACAATGGTGCAAGGAGATGCTAGAACCAAGTGCCTCACAACCACAAATATTTGGGAGGGAAGAAGACAGACACCGGGCCAGAGTGTGATGAAGGGTGCATGTCTTCAGCATGGGACAGGCTGTACTAGCTGCACTTCTGCCTCTATCCAGAAAGGAGAATGTGTCCAACCTAGAAGGAGATATTGAACAAATTAATTTCAAATATATCTACTCTATGTGGCTGTACAGACTGGCACTTTGTGCAGGCCTGTATGCACCATGAGGGCTGAGCGTCCACACACTCGAAGTCCTTACCGCATTGCCTGGGGTGCCATTTTGGTGCACGCCCATCCATACAATGTGCGCAATGTTTACGCATACCAGGTGCAGTGCCCAAATGGCACGGTGTGGAAGTGGCTTCATCATGGCACACCAGTGTGCCTATGGCACCTCTTCCAGGATGCAAAAAGAAGCCCCTTTTCAGCTCTTCTTTATGCTCCCTCCAGAGGCGGTGTGCAGTTGCCACGGCCTTCATCTGGGGCAAACAGGGGCGGCATTGAGCTTCCCATCTGTACAGCCCCTTCGTCTCCATTTTTTTAAAAAAAAGTTTATTATAACAGCAAAAGTACAAATAGAAACAAATACACTTTTTTTTAACATAATGGATGGGACTAGAACATCATTGTTATAGATGGTGCTGAATGAGACTTCATGTGCAAGATGAAAACTGTAACAATCCCTGGAGTTGGTCAATCCTAAGCAAATGCCTCTCTAGAATGCATTTCAGACAAATTCTCAGACTCTTCATGCTCACTAATATATTGGATAAAAGAACAGGCTGCCCAGAACACATCCTTACCCCCTATTCCTTGTACAATTCTGGATATAAAGGTTAAGGGCTCAACTAGATTACCTGAAAACACTTGTCCTGAACCTCCTTCTAGTTGATTTTCAAATATCACAGGTCTAAGTGGAAAACTACCAAGAAAGAATAAGATGCTTGAACCAGGATTGCCTTTGTTCAAAGGGGGAGACAGGAGGGTGAAGTCCCTTCAGGATGCATGGAAGCTATTTAAAACAGAATAACAGAAACAAATAAACTGCATAACCACAGACAGGGAACGTGTACAGGAAAAAACAAAAGAAGCTAGTGTTGTTCACCAATAGAATAAAGGAAGCTATTAAATACAAGGAGATTTCTTTTAAGACAGATGGGTGGGGAACCTGTCCAGTGCATGGGAAGTTACTTTCAAAAGTAATTAGTTCTAAGCCCCCCCCCCCATTACTTAGAACCATTATAATTTTAATTTTAAATTAACTTTTCATGTTTCTTTCACATAGCTATAAATGGCCACTTTTGTTGTTTGTTGCAGTTGTCTTCAAGTTGTTTCCAACTGATGGCAACCCTAGGGTGGAGCTATCTGGGGTTTTCTTGGCAAGATTTGTTCAAAGGAGGTTTGCCATTGCTCTTCTCTGTGATTGAGAGCATATGACTTGCCCAAGATCATCCAGTCGGTTTCATGGTTGAGTGGGGAATCGAACCCTGGTCTCCAGAGCCTTAGTCCAACATTCAAACCACAGGAAGGTACTTTCCAAAAGTAATTAGCGTTCAGGCTTTCTAAATTACTTTGTACCATTATAGTTTCATTTTAAATTAACTTTTTCCTGCTTCTTACACATAGGATCAAGGCAGGTTGACTCTAGCTTGGGCTCGTAGTTGGAGTTAGATCAGTGTCTCCAGTTTCTGACTGCTAGAATTCTACTGAAAGGCTATTACAGGGCCATGGTTGCACCACAGTGTCAGACAAGTGAACACAAGTGTCCTTGTGTCCACTTATCTGACCTTCTGATTTGTTTGAGTCTTGGAGACGGATGAACTGAAGCATTGTGGTCAAATCGACAAGACTGTCATTATTTTAGTCCTTATTGTGCTAGGCACTAATCCCTCCCAAGTTATAAAGTAGGAATTGTTTGCCTATTGTGTCTTTTACTGCTTTTACTGTTTAACCAGCCTGCTAATGCAGGTTGTGTGCTCAATTTAGAAGGATGGTTTCTCATCAGGGATAAAAAAAAGCAATGCTCCTGAGTTCTACCCGCCAAAATACACGTAGGCTAATTCCAAATTAATGATATTTGGGAATTGATGTTATTTGGACTCAGAAAACAATGGGGAGATTATTGTGATGCAAGCATCTAGTGCCATCCCTCCCAGGTGATGAGGGGATTCTTTCAAGCTTGGATGCCAAAACAGGTTGGAAAACCATTATCTCCTTTCTCTGAGCACAGTAAACATGGGACAGGGGACAGTAAAGCTAAATAAAGTATCCACCATACAATGGTCTTTGTCGGGAGACAGAAACATCCTGTCTTGTTTTCTTCCCTTCTCTAAGTAATCTTGCTCTTATTGTCCTATCCTTACAGTCCCACCCAGTTGCAAGAGGACAATGTAATAGGGATTTCAGTGATGCCAGGAAAACACCTTGTAAATAAATTTGGCACCAAATATTCAGGACTGGAAAGAGCTCAAACACTGGACCCATTGCCTCCTCCTAACTGAGAACCAAACTTTAGAGTTCAAAAAGCACCCTGACTTCTTATTGATGCTCTACAAACTCTTTGCATCTCAGCCCCATAATTCTGCAGTGGTACAGTCAAGTAATTCTAAGTTGCATTACAAATGCACCAAAGGGGCATACTAGGGTTAGGAAGGGGTATAGTAGAGTTGAGAAGGGGCGTCCCTTCCGGATGCCCCTCAACTCTATTACGGACCCAGTCCGTAACAAATGGCGGCGCCCGTCCACACGGGGGCCGCCATTTTGACATAGTGGACGCTCTGCATCTGCACGTCGCGCAGCGGAAGTGATGTCGTGAGTGCGCGACTAGTGCCTCGCGGCGTCACATCTGGGGAACAGGAAGAAGTGCGATTTTCTCGCTTCTTCTTTGCTGCGTCCGGGAACTGGGCGGTTTGGCTGCTGCGGTTCCCGGACGCAGCAACCGCCGCTGGCGGCAGACCGCCGCTTTTCGGTGGTCTGTAACCCGCCTTAGTCTTTTAAACTATGGTAAGGTCTCACATCCTTTCTCATATTTCAAAACGTGAAGAGGCAGGCTTGCTGTGTTTAGGGAAACAGCAGTAAAAGGAAATAAACAGATGGCCATATTAGAAGATAAAGCTGTCCAAACAGTATCCATGGTCTTTCTCCTGCTGCCTCTCTTCTACTGGTGTAAGTACAGTGACCAATATGATCTTGGCTTCTGCTTGCCAGCCTGGATGTTATAGAATCATATAATCATAAATCTTAGATTTAAAAGTGACTGCAAAGGTCATCTATTCCAACCCCTGCCTTGTAGGAACATACAATTAAAGCACCCCTGAATTATGTCGATCTAATCTCTGTTTAAAGATCCTCAAAGACTGAGAGCCCACCACCTTCTGAGGCAGTCTATTCCACTGTTGAAGCTCTTACCATCAAGATACTATTCCTAACGTTTCGATGGAATCTCTTTTCTTGCACTTTGAACCCATTGCTTTGTATTCTAGCTTCTGGAGCAGCAGGAAACAACCTGGCTCCATCTTTTACATCATGTCTCTTCAGATGATAGTTAAGGATAAATGTCATGTCACCTATCAGTCTTCCCTTCCCCAGGCTAAACATATCCAGCTCCCTAAGTCATTCCTCATAAGGTTTGGTTTCCATCATAAGGCTATGTCTCATTGTATCTGACCATGCATTTCTGGGCTAGGCAGAAGAGTGATGGAATATCCAGTCATCCTCTGTGCCTATGGATGTAAATCTTTGCATTGAGCATCTTCCCATATCATTTCCATGGTATTCTCCCTGCAGTAAGTGAATATAAAGAACTCTGTGCAGTATTCTCCTGGTAGTTGCATTTGGAGATGTCTTTTGGTTATTCTGTGCAAAAATACACTTTTTTGTGTCCCTAAAACATGTGAGCTTTTATTTGTTTGCTCAGGAAATAAGCTGGCTGAGGTCCCATGTTGGTGCCCCATACCACAAATCTCTGCATGCAGAATTACACATAGATTCTACTATGCCTTCCTTGTGCAAAATAGCAAAGTTGTAGAACTAAATACACCATCTAATGCACATCCCCATCTGCAACTGCACCACATGTATAACTCCACTTCTGCAACCTTGAACTAAAAGCAGGCATTCTGCATCAGACAACCATCTGTAAGACATCAACATGAGGAAGACATCAACAGGATTTTAGCCACTGTCTCCTGCTTAGGAAACCCCATTTTTTTTGTGCAAAAGGCATGTCTTGTGTGAAAAAACCTGCACAGAAAACATGCACACATGTGCTCAGAATAATTATTTCAAAGACTCATCAAACTGCAAAATGCTGAGAATCTTGACCAATGTTCTATTCTTCTCATAGAGGGTCCTCAAGCATTGGGAAACTCATTATTTTACAATGTGATGAACAATAATGTATATTCTTTCAGTGCCTAGAATAGAAAGTAAGCAAGCTGGAAGATAAAGGAAGTCCTCCTTCACCATCCAGCATAGAAATGCAATGAACTTCTGCCGGAAGGACAGAGTTCTTCATTTCAGCTTGGCCAGCCCCCAACAGAAGACAAGAAATGCTGGATCAGACTGAAGGCCACCTGCTCCAGCTTTTTAAATAAGCTTTGGTGAACCAGTTGTGTATCTGAATCCATTAACAGGACATGAGTGCAATTGCACACCCCATCTGCCAGCAGCTTGCATTCTTCCATCCTGCAGCAAGTGATATCAAAGTGGTATACTGCAGCTGTTACTCAAGGGGCTATATAGCCAGCTGGACTAGTAGCCACCACAGATAGTACTAGGATTATTGGATTTATCTAATCCTCTTTCAAAGCCATCCAGGTTGACTGTCATCATTACATGTCAGCAAATTCCACAGTTGCACCATCCACAATGACTTCCTTTTATCCGTCCTGAATCTCCTATCATACAGCTTCAGTGGATGACCTTGGTTCATGTATTATGAGAGAGGAAGAAAAACTGCTGTTATTGCTTGTTTTGCAGCTGAATATATTTTGGGGCTTTTAGTCTCTTTCTGTTGTGATGAATGATGGTCCTGGAGTTTGCTTCCCTTAGTGTTGTTCAGAGTGCTGCTACACTGGCTGGCCTGTTAGCATCTCTAACATGTGTGCATGCCATCACAACCTGGCAAGGTGGGGCATTGTTTGGAAACATCAGATATGGATATAAGGGTTGGAATGACGGTGTTCTTCCAGATATTTGATAGTGATCAGGGAAAAGCAAATCTATTTTTGTAAAGGAAATCCATCTTCCAACCCTGTCTTTCCTGCTCTTCCCTTTATTTGCACAAACATCCCATTTCCTTGAGATTGTAGATCCTTTGGAGTTAAGGATCTATTTTTTTAAATATGTAACTACCCTAATGCTTGTCATTGTGATGGGTGGAGAAAGTTTGTATAGGGAATTTGGAGTCTCCCAGAGACACACTCATGATGAATTATTTTATTATATAGCAGTGATTCTTAATCTTTTCTTCACCTCAGACCCTCATACCTTGGAGCACCAAGACGTAACTCAAGATTTTAAACCCTAAAATGCATCAAAGACTTATTTAAATTGGAGAAGTCAAATCTGGCCATGGAGCTGTGCTCCTAAGGACTGGAGCACAGCTTTGGCACAGCTTCTGGCCTCTTAAGATGTGTGTGTCATTTAAACAGCATACCTCCAAAGTGACTTGAAGCAGCTTTATTTTGGCCTGTCTGTTGGGGCCCTATATCTCTTTGAATGATCCCATTAGGGTTTTACAATCACCTGGAGAGACCTTTCTCTCTGTTTCATCACCTTCTCAGGCTTATTTGGTGGGAACTCAGATGTTGGGGTTGCTCAGATTATGGAACTCCGTCCCAAGAGAAGCAAGAATGGCCCATCCTTGCTGTCTTTCTGGCAGCAAGTTGAAGCATGTTTGTGCCACTAGGCCTTTACAAATGGTTGTGTGTTGTTGGGAAATTTAGGAGAATTAGCATTTTTTGTGTCATGATAAATAATGGAACACAGGGCTAAAATCTCTGTATCTCGCCTGCTGCTGAAGACAATATTGGCTGTAGCTCCCACGTCAGTGGGGCAGTGAGCTGGCTTTATTTTAAAAGGAGCTATCCAAGGTGCTAAACCTGTTTTTTGGGGGTAGAGCTTAGCACATTGGATAGCGCCTTTAAAGTTCAGACTGTAACCAGGACCAGATTCAGCACCCCGCTGAAGTGAGAGTACTCAGCCATCATTGGCTAAAGACCTAGGAATTGAAAAGTGTATATATCTCTCTGTGTGCATGAGAGAGAATGAGAAAACTGTCTGTCAGGATGCCCTGTGAACCTTACTACATCCAGTCCCTTTTTTGATGTTCATCTTGGGAGTGTTGATGCTTAAGTACCTATGTACAAGATGCATGCCTCAGCAGGTGCAGGCAAGCCTTTAAACTTTGCAGCAGCACACAGAAAGATCTCATTGCAAGAACTGATAGGGAGCAGGGAGCAACCACAAAAGCCACAACAACGCAAAAATTTGTGCTTGCTGACCAGTGGGGAACAGAAAATCAGATTCGTGTGGAATGGAATCTCCTAGTAGAGAATGTCGCTGGCTGTTTGGAGCTGAAGAAAAATGTTCCACATTGCAACATTTTGTTGCAGGTTTCATGCAGAGTAAAGCTTACATGACAAATTCCAAGATACAAAATCATTGATGACTGAAACTACAGGGGGGAAAGTCTATGCATATGTTCATTTGAACATATGCATATAGAAAGGCTCCTCTGTCAGGAGTGCTTTGATTGTGCATTCCCGCATGGCAAAGGGGTTGGACTGGATGGCATTTGTGGTCTCTTCCAACTTGATGAGTCTATGAAATGTCCAAATACCCTCACACATGATGTCCCCTCCCTTTCTAAAAGGACAGGTTTATATTAGTGTTTTCCCTTTTCTTGCCTTGTTCCCCACCCAACCTAGCTTCCTGCTTCAACCCTCTTCTTCTTCCCCTCAACTTGTTTCCTGTCACAGGGCACAGATATGACAAAAGAAAAAGTAAGATGGGTAGATGGGTGGGGGAGATGCTTTATAAATAATCCAGGAGGACCTGTTCCCAGATGCTGGTGCTGAGAGACAAGCATACCCAATAGATCCACCTCACCTTATAGGATGGAACCAGGGAGGTTTCTCATTTTGATTTTTGTAGCAGGTAAGTCCAAGGATTCCTGTCTACAGAGTGGGGTGGCTTTTAGCTCTGTTGAGGCTACAGCCTCCTAGTCATTTAACCTGCCCCAGGTTTATTTAATTCCTATTGATTAAATTAAGATAGACTTTCTCAATCTGATTCCTTCCACATGCTCTTGGTGACAAAAGTCTCCTTCCTTGGAGGTCTTTAAACAGAGTCTGGATGGCCATCTATCAGGGATGCTTTGATTGAGAGTTCCAGCATGGCAGAATGGGGTTGGACTGGATGGCCCTTGGAGTCTCTTCCAACTCTACGATTCTATATGATTCTATGACAGCCTTTCTCACCGCCATCCTGGCCGAGGAGTTATAGTCTACAACTTTGGGAGGGCAGCATGTCAGAGGAAGGTGATTTTAAAAAAGCAAGTGGGACCTGCAACAAAAGTTTGTAGTATGGAGTACACTTCTGGGGGTCAGGCGGGTTTAATCCTTTGCGCTAACATGAGGTGGATGTCTAGTGTTTAAGATGATCTGATTCTAGCAATTTGTAGCTTCTTTTTTTGTTTTCAGGTTAGCTGTTTTAAACTCATCTGATTGTGTTTTATGGCTGCATTTTTGTTCTGTTTTAAGTATGTGTTGATTTTTTGTTTAAGCTGCCTTGTAGACTTTCAGTAAGCATATAAATATGGCTACTGTTGCTGCTGCTGCTAATAAGAATTTGGAAGGTGTGCTTAAGCTATCTGATATGGAGGACAGGCAATTCCTGCACCCCCGTTTGCCAGGAACCAGTATCATATTTGTTCCCACTGGTTAAAATTCTTTCTTTTCTGGAAGCTCTCCAGGGATCAGAAGCAGATGGCTCAGGGACCAGCACTGGTCAGTGGACCACCACTTTGGATAGCACTGTTCTAACTGATGGCATAACTAGCCAAATGGAAATAACTTGGTCCAGTTTACCCTACCAGACCTCTTCCATGGATCCCATATTGGTTTTGTTACCGGCCCATCTTAGTGCCCAGGCACCAATGAAAGGGTCACATTGTTCCATCTCCTATATTAGTTTCTTGAGAAAAGAGCGACCCTTGAGAATACAGAGATTGACCATTCCTGTTCTGGCGGTCTCCAGAATAGCCAAAATCACAAGTGTCTCAGGCTGTATCCGAACTGCAGAAATAGTGCAGTTTGACATCGCTCTGCCCATGGCTCAATGCTATGGAATCCTGGAATTTGTAGTCTGTTGGGGCACTAGAGCTCTCTGACAGAGAAGGCTAAATATCTCACAAAACTACTTTAGAATTTCATGGCATTGAGCCCTGGCAGTTAATGCAGTGTCAAACTTCATTAATTCTGCAGTGCAGATGCAGCCCCAGATTTCTTAGATGAAAGGCTCAGATCTAGTTCTATGAAACAGGGTCCCAGATGGTAACTAGTTCCTTTTATCTACTCACTGACTAGCAGTGATAGATCAAAAAGTTGTGAACTAGGGTGGTTGTTTCTGCTTTTGGACTAGATGTGTCAGGATGCTCATAGATACAGACAGTGCAACTCAAACTGGTGGTACCTGGACCTGTGCCAATCTGTCCAAATGCATCTGAGGAAGTAGACTTAAGTTTATGAAAACCCATGCTGCCAGCTTCTTTCAGTTAGTCTCAAAGGTGCTACGAGATCGCTCTACATACTGATTCCACAGACTAACCCAGCTATATCTTTGAATTCATGTTTCATGTTTCTCTTCTCTTCTAGGAAGTGTCCACTGTTCAAAAGAAGCTCTGGAGATTATCCCAAGCAATGGGAATGTGGAGTTGGGCCAGAAGGCGTATTTCTTATGCAAAGGTGAAAGCTAATAACTACGGAGGGTATGTACAGGCATGCATAAAAACAGGAGCCAGTGGAATATTTTTGTCTGCGTGAGATGAACTCAGATGCAGGGTAAAAATTTTCATGTAGAAGATGCCACATTCAGCATGGGAATTGATCAGTAAATTTTTTTGGCAGTTTCTCATTTGTTCAGTCTTAAATCTATTTTATCTTCCTTGACACTTTTATAAGAACCGATCTCTTTGAAAATTCATATGCATCCCTACACATTCATTGAAACAGCTCCACTGGCTCCCGGTTTTGGATACAAAGCTGCATCTGTTTGGTGCAATTTGTAGGGAGATGCATATCAATTTTCAATCAGATTATCCTTGTAAAAGAGCCAATTAATGTGTGATTGAGAACAGAATGACAGCACTGAGAGAAATGAGAACTGTGAACCAAATGCCTTTTGGTTCACATATTAGTACAACATGTGTGAATTAGGAGGGTTCCCATTAGGATTCAAACAAATCCCTCTTCAGCCCAGCATCTCTAGGAAGTGTAGAGATCTTTCATTTTTGGGAGCTGTTGCAAAATGCAGGGTTTTCATTGCAAAATGTTGCAAAGCAATTGCAAAGCGTTGGCACAGGTTTGGAATGAACTGAGCAAATGTGGATTTTGAGGTGTTTACTAGGAACACTAGGTTGATGATCTATCTAATCCACAGCTTAGGGGAACATTGCAAAACATGGGTTTTCATTGCAAAATGTTGTAAAAATACATTGCAAAATGTTGGCACGAGATTGGAGAGGATTCCAAAATTGTGGGTTCAGAGTTAAGAAAGCTGATGGACCAATGGTCTGATTCAGTATAGAGCAGCTTCTTACAATGTTATTCTTTTTCCTTGCCTTGTCACCATTTTTTTTTATGGGTGCCTTGTCTTTCCAAGAAAAAAATCTTCAAAATATCTTTCAATATGTACTCTGGTTTGTTGTACAGTTAGGGAATCTGTCCCCTTTCAGATGTTGTTGGACTACACATTCCATCAGTGGTTGATGGGAGCAAGTATCCATCAACATGCTGGATTTAAAATTATGAACTCTTTGGGAAAATGAAGAATCGTGTCTTGAGATGTCACAGATTCTCAGCCAATGTTCTGCAAAGTCTCCTTTTTGTTTCAGAGCAGCTGAAATTGTTTTTCTCTGTACTCTAATTGTACATAGACAGCAAGGTGGCGAGTGTAATCTTGAGAGCAGAGTGGCTCCTGTTTTTAGGCATGTCTTTAGAGAACCGGAAACTCATGGTCCAAGCACAGGTGTGTCTTCCACTCCATGCATGAACCATGGACTACCCCTAGTTTGGACAGGGTAGGCATAGATATCTGGACTCCCAGTTCCCAAATATCTCAACCAACATGGTCAACAATCAGGGGGTATGGAAACATTGTCTACAACATCTGGCGACGACCAGGTTGGCTAACCCTGGTATTTCCTTGAAACATTCAACCATCTTTTTATCCATCCATATCTATCTATCTATCTATCTATCTATCTATCTATCTATCTATCTATCTATCTGTTGATCAAGTGTAGTGTAGCGGGTTGGAGTGTTGGATTCGGATTCCAGGAGATGATTCAAATCCCCATTCAGCTATGCAAGTCCAATGGATGACTTCTCTCAGCCTCAGACGAAGGTGATGTCAAACCTCCTATGAATACATATTTCCAAGGAAATCCTATGAGAGAGTCACCGCAAGTTAGAGTTATCTCAGGAGTGTAGCTATGGAGGAGGGAGAAATGAAGCATTTGCCCCACATAAGAATTCTTCCCCCTCCAAATAAAATTTTCCTTCATGTATCCAAATTTACAGTGTCACAGAGAGTGAGACGCTAAAAGGCATTCACACATAAAACTCTTATATTTCCTGTGCTGACATTCTCCTTGTAGCTTCGCCTGCCCCTTGCTTTTTCAAAACTGTATTTCTAACTGCTCACCTGAAATATAAATTCCTGTAAAACAAGACTTTTACGGACTGAAGAAAACATTCATTTTGGGGGTTAGAATTTTTATCTGGGGGATAAAACCTTCATCCTCCCCCATAACTCACCCTGAGTGAACTTGATACACATAGCACCTTCCTTCCTTCCTTCCTTCCTTCCTTCCTTCCTTCCTTCCTCCCTCCCTTCCTTTTTCTTTCTTTCCATCATTTGTCATGGTTTGGTTTTGCTGAAAGACAACATTGCCATTATTTACCTGTCTATTTACCTGATGGATTAGTTCTCTGTCATTCCCCCCTGTGACCAGTTGTATAAGTGTGTATTTTAAACCCTCTTCTACTTGACAGTGAGAAAAGGTGGAGAGGCTACCTTGACATGGATCGACCCTGAAGACACTGAAGTTGATGAGAATTCAGAGCCATACAAAGAGATGCCTGTTGATGAACTCTCCAAGGGGCTGGAGATGACTCTGTCAGATACCCAAAAGGCAGGGATATTCACATGCAAGGGGGAGTTTGAAACTGGAGGGACTGCTACTGCCCAGATCAGAATCAACGTGATCCGTAAGTGACTGTGACATCTCACTGGGGTTTAATTCATATTCTGAGGGAAATATAGATCATTCCTCTATACAGAGGAAGGTGTGGCAAATTACTCCCTACACATACAGCTTTCAAAAATTGTAATGAATTTTAGGCACTTGTGAAGTCAAAGGCTTTCATGGCCCGCATCCATGGTTTTTTGTGGGTTTTTCAGGCTATGTGGCCATGTTCTAGAAAATTTTCTTCCTGACGTTTCGCCAGCATCTGTGGCTGGCATCTATACATATATCCATTTTTATCTCTTGGTTTACAGAGCACAAGTGCCACATGAATTTTCATTGACTATTTGGAGGGCTACATTTCAGTGATGGGCAGGGCCCAAGACATATGAATAGGGCCAGAATTTCTGGATATTTCAGATGAAATCTCATGCTGCTAATAATTAAGCTTTAAGGGAGGCATTTCAATCTTTTTGAATGGGGGAAAAAAAAATCTCTTTTTAACTTTGGGAAATCATCCATGGGTGAGGGAGGGTGGCTATTGGGGAAGAGTAGATTTGGCTCCAGGATGATAAAGGAGTAGAGTCTCCTCTGCCCCTTCTCATGACAGTGCCTTCATAACATGATACCCTTAATTTTGAATTTTATCTCATGTTGCGATCTATAGAGAAACCCACATTTGTGACTAAAATCGAGCCCGTGAAAGATGTTCATGAAGGCACAAGTGTCAGTTTAAATTGCCAGGCTGCAGGGATTCCACCACCGACAGTCAGATGGATATTTGAAAACCAGGACCTCAGTACTATTGAGGATGGTAAGTAGGAAAATCCAAGTAGAGGTGCCCATAGATCTGGAGTGGGGAACTTTGGGGGCTTGAGGGGCTTCACTGAATCCATCTGGATTCTAAACCATCTGGGAGCTTCTCATTTTGTGGTAGTCATATGATAGCATTGATCTATAGTACAGAATAGTACCAGAGACCCCTATTGAATCATAGAGTCCTATCAGTGCTGCCTCCTTGCCTTCCAAAAGGAAAAAAGAAAGAGGCCTTTTTCTTGTTTTTCTGTGGTGCTGACAGTGTTTGGCAGCAGTTTCTTAACAGTGGTGCCAAATGAAGACACAATATTGGCCAGGAAAGGGGCTTTGTGCCATCCACAGGCCATATATTGCCCATCTCTGCCTGTTCTCACAAGTTGCCAATTACTCTTCTTCCTCTTCCTCCTCTGTCTTTGTCTTTACCTTCATCATCTGTTTATTTGGGACTCAAAGCAGCTTACAATTTAAAAAAGAACAATGCAGCTCAAATATACAAAAGGTGAACCATCTCCATTTGGCTTGGCAGGACGAATCGCTGTTGAACATGGGATACTGGCGATAAAGGAAACCAGACCTACAGATGCCGGTGTCTACACCTGTGAAGCCAGGATTGAAGAGCGGAATGAAGTGGTTTCCGTAAACGTCTCTCTCAATGTGAAATGTAAGATATGTTTTGGGGTCTTTACTGTAGTGGCAAATTAGGAGCATTGGTCAAGGTTCTACATGCCATTTTGAGTGAAGTTGGGGATGAATTAGCAATGAAGTACTGGAAGCATGGAATGCATATTTCTGTTGATCTGATAGAGAAGGGTGCTAAATACTGGTGTTTCAGATGATCAGCTGGGATATCTACTGGATGTCTTCTTTCTATTGACATGATATAGGACACAGATAGAGAAAACCTTAGCCTTTGAGGTGCTTTGGACTACAGGTCTCACAGTCCTTGACTGTTTCCATGCTGGAGGGGCTGATGGGAGTTACAGTGCAAAAGAATTTGAGGAGGAAAATATTTCCCACCCCAATACAGTGAAAGTTGGGATCTGTACGTATCTGTTACAACAGTTTCTCCCAGCCCTGCATTGTTTGAGGTGTGCTTGATTACAAATCCCATCAGCCACATTCAGCATATAGGAATAATAACCCATCACATCTACAGCACACCACTTTGGGAAAAGATAGATTAGGGAGGTCCTAAAAGGCATGCTTTTTGTTTGGAATATGCTACAGTCTACCTCCACATCTGTCCAAAGAAGTTGGTTATAACCATAGCAAACAGTAGGACAAATCTGATCATGCATCAGGAGTATTACAGGTTTCCCTGGGCTCTACCAAGGAAAGCAAACCTCTTACATGTTGAAAATCAGTGCATCAAGGTTTAGCCTAGAGCCCCGAGAGGCATGAAAAAATTGCACACAGTGGTTTATAGGTTTGTAAGTGGGACTTTCAGATACACCATCTGATGCCTGAAGTTGTACAGATAACCATATGCAGAAACTGGACTGGATGAAGGTCCTGCAATTTACTTTGGGCTCATCAAGGTTCTATTGTTAGATGTGACAGTCAACAAAATACCTCCTTTCTGGCACAAGAGGAAACTGTGGGAGTAGGAGGCACAGTCTTTTTCTCCACCCACATGTTGTTGTGTGTCTTCAAGTCATTTCTGACTTATGACAACACTAAGGCGAACCTATTGCAGGGTTTACCTAACAAAATTTGTTAAGAGTGGGGTTGCAGTTGCTTTTGCCTGAGACTAATGTGACTTGTCCATGTTCATGCAGTAGCTTTCCATGGCTGAGCAGTGATTCAAACCCTGGTCTCCAGAGTCAGAGTGCAAAGCTCAAACCATCACACTACACCGGCTCTCCAGAACCTACTCCTCAAAATGTGACAAAGCAACTGCATTAGACTGGAAAAATCCATCTGAGTGCTGTTGCTCCACTTTCAGCTCAATTCATGTTTCTTTCTTTAACTGTTTGAAGAACCCTAGGACTGGAACACACCTTAATAATGATTATTGATAACAGTATTTTTATCAAGTACAGTACAATAACATCCAAAATCAACAAAACAACAAAAATGCACAACATATATGTACACTGATTCTTCGTAATACTATGTGTTTCCTGCACCATGTTTAAAGGGCATATGTGATCCTAGAGGGGTAAGAAAAAACAGCATAAGCTGTAGCTATACAGGGAAGACAGAGCAAGGTGATGATGATGATGATGATGATGATGATGATGATGATTAACATTTATTTATAGCGTGCTGTAGAATTTGCACAGTGCTTTACATAGTAGAAATCATAATGAAATAAGAATAAAAACCTGCGGGATGGCGTACAATCTAAAGCTGAGTTAGTTTAATTGAGTAACCAATGCTAAATGCTAACCTGAGTTGCTTTTTCAGTCACTCCAAGGATAGAGCTCCCTACAGATCAATCATTTGTCACCCAAATTGGGAATCCCACTCAACTCAACTTCACCATCTTAGCCAACCCCTCCCCTGTTGTCTCCATCTCTTGGAAGGGGAAGGTTTTTGAAGATGCTGATATCAAGAAGATGGCAGAGAGCCAAGATAGATATCTGTACTTCTTTGAGGTGAGACATGTCATTCACTGGGATGGGAAGGAAAATGATAAATCCTTGACATTTTGGGTGCCCATAAAGACATGTCTATTTTTGATGTTGTGCAAGGAGGTATTCACTCGATCCTTATGCAATGCCCTAAGCAACCTACCAGACAGCTGTCAGGCTAGAAGTAGGGAGGCAATGAGGCAGCACCTGCCCAGTAGCCAATTCTGCTGTCTGTACATGAAAGGTGGCATCCTGTTAGTGGCATATGCAAGTTAACCGTACACCAGTGTATACCTATTTTTGGTTGCTGTGAAGATTATTCCTTTTATTCCTCCACAGTAACCGACAGTGCCCCTTGGACCTACTATACAGCTGCCGAAGCCCTCACATGGTCATTCCATGCCTAGTGGAAAGTGGGCTGGGAGGAATCACAGAAGTGTTTGGCTATGACCCAGGGTAGATGGATGTGAAATTATTGCATTGCCTGCTAAGATCCCCAGAAGACCCTTGCATACCTCATGGAAGATGTGGGTTCAATGGCCCTATGTTAGGTCCAGGGAAAAATAAAGGACTTAGCATAGTATAGTTCTGCATCTGGAACTTATATGCTATGCTAAGCCACATAGGACTGCAATGCAGGGTGTTATGCTGTGCAGTCTTTAATCCAGGATCTCAGCCAGAGGCATATAACTATCTTCCACCTCAATGAAAATGGGATTTAATTTAGGACCAAACCAATTTCTGGAGAGGCGGATGAGTCCGTTAATGTGTAAATGATCCATGTTTGCTGGAGGACTGTGGGAGCTGTAGCTCCAAAAGTGATACAAGACATTGTACCAGGAAGGGATATTAATTTTTGTTAATGTGCTCATTCCAGTTCACTCCAGCATCACAAGAAGATATTTCAGAACTCTTCATAACGGCTGCCAATGAACTGGGCAGCACTGAGAAGACAGTTGCTCTTCAAGAAGGTGAGCTATAAATGTTCCATCTTTAACTGTTGGATAGGAATCAGGATGTTTACAGTGGGCCCTTGGTATCCATTTGCATTTGGTTCCAGGACCCCCAGTGGATACCAAAATCCATGGATGCTCAAGTGCCATTAAGTACAATGGCATAATAAAGTGGTGTCCTTTATATAATTAGAAAACCAAGGTTTGCTTTTTGGAATGTGTGTGTGCGTTTAAGCCATGGATGCTTGAATCCATGGATATGGAGAGCCAACTTCATATTAATATTTAAACAAGGATTAGCAACTCATGAATCCTAGATCCTTCTCTTTTTCCTCCTCCCCTCGACTTTTTCCAGTCTCAAGGCAGCTTAACAAACAGATACAGCTTAAAGTTTACATCATACGAAAGTTAAAAAATATATAATTAAACTATCACTAACATTAGAAACAATTAAAAGCATAGCCATTAAAAAGAAAACCAACGTAAACACACAATACAACACATAAAATGCAATTTTTCTGGTAAAGGTATTCCCTGTTGACAAGGCCCATTCACACTACAGAATTATAGTGCTCTTGTTCCACTTTAACTGCAATGGCTATGGGATCCTGGAATTGGCAGTTTAAAGGAGGGCATTAAAAATCCTCAGCCAGAGAGCTCTAGTACCTCTCCAAACTACAAACCCCAAGATTTCACATATGAGAATGAAGGGGAAATGTACATTTCTTGTAGGAAGAACCTATGTGTGTGCTATATAATGAAATGCATCCACAGAGGCTAGCCCAAGATTACATCTACACTGTAAAATTAATGCAGATTGACACTGTTTTTACCGCCATAGCTCAATGCTATGAAATTCTGGGCTTTTTAGTTTTGTGAGATGGTTAATGTTCTGTGGCAGACAGCTCTGGTGCCACAACAAACTACATATTCCAGGATTCCATAGAATGGAGCCATGCCAGTTAAAATTGCATTAATTCTGCAGTGTAGCAAGAGCCCAAGGCATTCCAAGGGTGCATCTGCACTGTAGAAATAATGCAGTTTAACACCACTTTAAATGCCATGGTTTCACCCTATAGAATCTTGGAATTTGTAGTTTTTTGAGGCACCAGTTTAAAGTGGTGTCAAATTGTATTATTTCTGTAATGTAGATGCACCCTAAGATGTTATGTACTGCGTGGAACTGGGAACAGCACAGGGACTCTGCATATTTGCATTTGCAAACAGAGGTTCTTCTTTTGTTCCAGAGAAAGGTTTGGGCACAGGCAGCATCTTGGCCATAGTGCTTGCAATCCTCCTGGTGATCTTGCTGGTGGTGGATGCATCTTGCTATTACAAACGCCGCCGCGGCTTGCTGATGTACTGCAGAAACAATATCCTGGACAAAAAATCATCCAGGACAAGTGCTGAAAACAATGGGTGAGTTTGTATGGAGGAAATAAGGATGGGCACAATAAAAAATGGAAGGCAATGGTAGAAAGGGCAATGACTGGCAATCCCATCTTGTCCTCTGTAAAGGTCTAGGTTTGCCAGGTGTTCCTTATTAAAAGGAAAGTTCATTATTTGAGGGCTGGAAGGTTTATCTTTATAGAATCATACAAGAAGCATAGGGCTGGAAGGGATCTCAAGGCCCATCCAGTCCAACTCCATGCCATTCAGGAACACACATTAAAGCACTCCCAAGAGATGGTCATCCAGCCTCTGTTTAAAAATCTTCAAATGTATCCTCCCACAGAAACAAACTGGTTGAAGTACTCTCTTATCAGTCTCTCCTCTCTTTATTTCATGTTTATTTCCTTCTTTCTACAGGAAAATGCTTTCAAAGTCTGGAAAGAGCACCGTGGTGAATGTCTCTGGCATTGAGGCCTGATGAAGAGAGAGTGTGAGGACCCTGCATTATGAAATGCTGAGGCTGTGTAGTGAAGTCTGGATTAGTGGTAGAGGGCAAAGAAACCAAAAGCTTCCCTTTTGCCATGTGCCCTTCACACCCTCCATCTTCACTTATGATCCCATGGTGGTTCTCCTCCATTAGAACCAATATCAGGTAGCACCCATGGCATATTAATTTCTCTACAACCACAGTATTTGAGGGTAACAAAATACCAGTAGTTCCTCATCTCGCACCCCTGGCTCTTCTTGCTTCAACAGTGTTGCTTTTAAAGCACAAACCTTAGTATGTCTAGAATCCTGTTGGTGACATATGCAGACATAATCCCCAGTTTCACATGTATGTGTGTGTATATATATATAGACATCATGGAAGAAGGTATCCTGTACCTCCTTGTGCAATATTCCTCACTGCAGTGTGAAACAGAAGCTGGCTAAATTGTGGGTTCAGTTACATCCTCTTGGCTACCAGTTGGTTGTGGGAGTAAACCAAGGTATGTTCTGGCTCCTCCTATACACACAGAAAAGAAGGAGTAATCTTATGCTTTGGGAAGCTGGGACATGCCTATGCATTCCCCTGCAGCTGATCTTGGCTACACCACACAGCCATGGGATTCCAAGATTTAATTCACGCAGAAATAAGAATACCACACTTTTCCAATCTGTGATCTATGTGGAGGAACTCCATGAATCTTATTGTAACCATGCTTTCCACCATGAAGTGGCCCAGGGAAGAGGGATGACCTGTAAAATTAGAAATGAAATAACTCTTGAAACAGTCTAATACTAAACAGAAACACGGAGCAATGGCAATGATTTAATCATAGAGAGAAATATGGGCTGAACAAGTGTCCCATTAAGTGGTGAACTGTCCACAACAACAATGAGCAGACACCCTTCTCATCGATTGTTTGCGGATGCTACCAAATTCCTTATGAAAAATTCATCTTGAAATAAACCATTTTGCTGAAATATAATCATGTTTTGAGTGTGAAAAGAGAATAAAGCCAGCCTCTGAGGTATTTTCTCAGATTGAAAGTGGGTTTTTTATTTGTGGGTTTTCCTCTTTCATGGGGATCCTGTGCCGCTAACCCCAGCTTAAGTGGATGGCCCACTGTATATTTCTGTAGGTTGTAGATAGTTTTGTTTGCATCCACTTTGCTCCTTCTTTACTATAAGCAAGGATCTGGATTGTGTCTAATTGCCGTTGTGCTATATCATGCTTTGTAGTTAGGCCTTCAGTGTTTACAAACTTAAACACAATTAATTCAAAGTCACACTGCATAGTAGCCTGCAAAACACATGATGCAGCATGGCCATTCTGTGAATGGAACACTTCAGTTTATTTTATTTATATTCCACTATTCTCTCATATGGGGCCCATGATTTCACATGTATGTGAAAGCTACAAAACCTGCATGTGAAAACTATAGAACCCATAATAGAGTGCGATTGTGATTACACTATATATAGGTGTAGTAGACAGCCTCCTTGGATTGGGGTGGAAAGGAGTAATAGAGTTGAGTGTCAGGTGTCATACATTACTCTCTCGCTGCATCATACAGCTTCCCTGGTTTTCAAAGTGCTGTTGGAGTATAGCACCATCTATTGCTCAATAGAAGAGCCAGCATTGTGTAGTGGTTTGAACATTGGACTAGGACTCTGAAAAGCAGGGTTTGAATCTCTGTTCAGTCATGAAAACCCACTGGGCAAGGCACACTTTCTCAACCTCAGGAGATGGCAAAGGCAACCCCCTTCTGAAGAAGCTTGTCAAGAAAACCCCTTGATACATTTGCTGTAGAGGTGTCATAAGTTGGTATTGATGGCACACAGCAACAAACTGTTCAATAGATGGAGGGCAACAGTAGAAGTTGATGCACAAATCTCACCTGAGTAACCAGGTGAGATTTGTGCATCAATTACATTTTTGTCCAAAGATCTACACAAAAAGAACATTGCACATTCGGGAGATTGTCACATTGACAAATAACCTGACTATTCCCCAATGGGATGCAGCCGGGCTGTTCACAGCCAGTGTGTCACAACAAAGAAGCCCTTACCTGTTCTTCACATCATGTATTCACAAGAGGAATGCCTCCTGGACAGACCTCAGTGGTCTGATGCTATTGCTGGATGTTGCTAGGGGATAACTCCCAACAGAATTAGCAAGGATACCAGAGATGAAGAACTGCAGTCCAATTGTATCTGGAAAGCTGTACTTTTCTAAAGGCCGCTCTCATTCCTTAACTGAAGATGTCAAAGACTGAAGCAGGTCCATTAGACAGGCAAAACTCACCTCCTACCACTGATGTCAAACCCTTGGCTTAGAATCACCTAACTCTTATGTTCCCTATCACTCCCCATAACACCTTGACTCACAGATTGGAAATGTTTTTGGGGGACCAGACTACAACTACTAGTATCTTCCAGTGATTGCATTGGATGGAGGCTTCTGAAAGTTGTAGATGAAAAAAATAACCTTCCCACACTGTGTATCTTGTATGCAGATTAATACTCAGACTCCAGATTTCCAAGGTTACAGTATAATCACACCTACCCAGTTCAAGACAAACCACTAGCAGCAAGAACCAGAGATGATGATGATGATGATGATGGTGATGATGATGATTATGCTTTATTTATATAGCGCTGTAAATTTACACAGTGCTGTACATAAAGTTGGAGCTTATGCTAGGCAATTGATGATAAGTGTCACTCAATCTGATTCTGAGTTCTGTTAATGATAAGTTCAGCGTTTGCTTTGTCAGGAGTCCAAGGAAAGAGTTGTACAAAGAGAGGAAGGATTGCAGAACAAGTGGGTGGGAAGATGGAACATGAAATCCCAGGGGAGGCAGAGTTTGACCAAAGGTGGGGACAAAAGCTAAAAGGGCACAAGAGGGCATGGAAATGGGCAGAAGAATACGAAGGCCCAAACCATTTGATTCTGCCCTCTTCATAGCTACCATCCTTCTAAGGCAGCAGAGTGTTAGAAAGGAAGCAGGAATTGTGATAGTAAACCAGAGTTAAGAAGATCATTGTTGGTTAGGTAAAATCCTAGCCCAACAGGACATCTTGGATACTACTTCGTTTTCCAGCATTCCCAACGATAACTCTGAATAGGCACAGACAATCCAATGAGAATACTACATGGTTGGAAAGAAGAGCCAGACTGTGCCTGTGGTAGCCCATGAACACATCTGGGCAGTTATGTAGAGATCCAGATGCTTTCTAGGTATCCCATCCTAATACTGTACATAGATATAGATATGGAGCAGAAGGCTACTTGCTCTTGGTAGCCAGAACCTCCAAGTGTTCTACAGAATTGTCATCTTTCGTTTCTCCAGTCCCACGGAGCATCTGACAAGACAAGCCTATTCTCCTGGGTGCAGAAGCTGCTTGCTCCAGAAGGGAGGAAAATAAGAACATTTGGCTATGCAATTCATGAAAAAGGCGTAGATGCCAATAACTGTCCTTGACTTCTTTCTGTGCCAGTTCTTACTTCTCCCACATAGGCAAACATTTGGTCTAGGTGGAAAACACACCAGAGGAACAAGCAAATGTTTCTTCTGTCTGAAATACCTCAGTCACAGCAAAAGAAACGCTGTCAGATCTGACATTTCACATTGACAGGTGAGTGTGCCTTTTATTTTGCTCTGGATAGTGAGTTTGCTTCCTCCTCTTAACCCTGACAAGTTAAATTGGCATCAAGTTAAAACTTAGCTTTATTAAGACTAGGTCATCTAAGGTTGCATCTACAATGCAGAATTAATGCAGTTTGATACTGCTTTAACTGTCATGGCTCAATGCTATTGAATTCTGGGACTTGTAGTTTTGTGAGTTATTTAGCCTTCTCTGTCAGAGAGCTCTGATGCTACAACAAACTATAAATCCCAGGATTCAGTTTGTTCATATCGATCATTATGGCTGTTTGCATGTTTGGATTCTCCTTGGGGGTGTGACTATCTGGATTGTCAAAACGAACAGCTACAGTTTAAAATTAGCCTCCACTTTGCTTGTTTCAAAGATGACTGCAGTTGACAAATCACTAATGTGATGGATTCTAATTGTTTTTATTAGATTTAAATGGTGTCTTATGTGAAGTGCTTTGAGCACAGTGTATTTACTGAAAATATGGCACATAAATAAATGATCAATGACAATACTTAAGTTGTGGTGGACACTCAACTGAGTAGTTTACGCCATGTTTATGGACATATTTCTGTACATATTCCCATTGTTGAGGAGGAATTTTGTAGTGTGGAGTGTGAATATTCAGTGCCAGCCATTCCCTCTTACCAGGTTAATCTGTTCCATTCCATATTGCATCCTACCCCTTCTGCTTTTGACTATAAGTATAGATTCTCTGAATGAATGAAAGTACAAATCAGCAACATGTCTCTCCTTAACCAGGTTTGACAATCGGACGGAGCCACAATGAAACATTTCTTGGTGCTGTTTTTCCTCCATGGTAATGTATGCACAATATAGATTGGATTAGTGGCTTTTACTGCTCCTTTTGATCTCTTTGAAAGCACTGAAAAAATCATCCAGGCCTGGGACTCATATAGGCTATGTTCACATTCCCTTAGTAAATTTTGCCTGCCCACTTTCTTTGACTGTCAACTGATGTTTCAAGGCTGCAATGCTAGAAATGTAGGGAATGAAAGCAAATTTTCTTTGGAGAAAGCAGAATTCCTGTTTTGTCTGGAGACCTGGTTAGATCTAATATTGTCATAACAGTTAGGCTTTGCTTTTGCTTTGTTCCTTTCGGGTGGGAGATAGAAGGTGTCAGAAAGATGGAAGCAAATCATCATGGCTTTGGGACAGATGGAAGTTTCTGACCAACATTTTCCTTGTCTCTCTCCATTTCAGGTGTCCTTTGTAATGGAAGTTCATTGACCATAAGCCTCGAAAGCTTGGTGACTTGGGAAGGGTCCTGTGTATTGATTCCTTGCCAAATCAATGAAACACTTCATTTTGCTAATCTCACGCTTGCTACAGTGGCTTGGTATTTTCAGCCTTCTTCGACTCATACATGGCTTGACTATAGTGGTCACCCAATATATGATAGCTCCAAAACTTTGGAGGACCATGCAAACTTAACAAGTCCTCACTTTCAGGACCGGGTGCAGTTTGTAGGAGATCTATCCATAGGAGACTGTAGTCTGATGATTACTCAACTCCGCATGAATGACAGTGGTACATACAGTGCAAAAGTAGCCACTTTGGATGAAAACCAGGATGGGCAACAGATGTTTCAGAGTACAAAAATTCATGTTAGAGGTAAAAACTTTGCAGAGTGGGTTTTATTTTTTCATCATCCCATATAATTTAAGTTCGGAAATCCTGGCCCATCCCAAACCAATTTTTTGCACCTCCTGTGTCCCCCTGGATCTCCCAAGACCTTCACAACATTTTCAGTTTTGGAGTTGTTGTTCATGTACTCACACTGACATTGTCTTCTTGCAAGACTATGAATGAGAGATCTCCAAGAGCCTTACAAACTTAACATGAATATTAAAAACACAACAGAGAAATCTTATAGAAGAGATGTCTCATGACATAACTTTCAAATGTCTTTTTAAAATAAATACATAAAAATAAATAAATAAATAAGTCTTTCTTTGACAGCAAGGTAGGGACCAGTCTAGCATCACTGAAAATGAAATTTCACAGCCAGTGAGAAGACTTTCTCTGGTGTCCCCACCAAATAGAGCTGTGATGATCATGAGATAGAGGCAAAGACCTTTGCCAAAGAGCTTAAGACTTGGGTTGGTTCATGTGGAGAGATGTGGGCTAGCACCTGTTAGTGACATATATATGCATAAGTTGCTCTAGAATTAATCATCACAATGTAACAGACATTGCAGTCACAATTGGAGCTGTGTACACTATAATGTTGGGCACTGCAGTTCTACGTACACATTGTAATTGCACATTGTACACTGTGCACCCAGTCACACATGCCATTGATACTGCACAGCACATATCGATGGCATGTGTGACTGGGAGCCATTACACAATGTACAATTTCTATTGCACATTGTGTAATGTCACCCAGTCACACATGCCATTGATATGTGCTGTGCAATGTTACTATTCTGCACAGGGCTTGTATAGTGCTGGCACAGCATATGTATCTCTGCATATGAATATTTACAGTACACCGAGGGGATGTTAGATTCTAGCCATAGCCTTCCAGATAGTTTGGGCCTAAGATGTATAGGGCTTTATAGGTAATAATCAGCAGTTTGAATTGAAGCTGGCCTGAGGATTTTGCTCTGTGCATTCCCTTTTCAAAATCTGGAATGGGAAGTCTGTGCTAACAGGTATCATGCACAATTATGCTTAGAATCCCATGTTTACTTAGACATGCATACATTCCCCTAAAGAAGTAGAACATCTGCACTCACTTCACGTTTCTGGAAGCAGGATAGTGCATGCAATGTTGCTGCACCCTGGATTTCACATTCAGTTGTGCAATATTGCCATTCAACACAAGAGTTGCATAGCACAACTGATGAATTACTCCATGTGTGGCAATTTACACTGCGCAACCCCAATGGAGAATCTGAGTGAAAGCATCAAAAGATAAGTGGGACTACTGAGGTCATTCAAGCATTCTGGATTGTGGCCAGGTTTCTGGTTCATAACGTGTCATGTAGAAAAGGCCCAAATTTACCAAATGTCTAATTTTAGCTTCCTTTCCAAAATGTGCACAAGTGATCTTGCTTTTTATCTTCTGGGATCAGAAAAACCTCCAGAACCCAAGATGGAAGCCATGCGTGTGGGAACCCAAGAATGGTGGACGATGAAAGTGATCTGTTCAGCTTCTTATCATTGCCCTGAGGAGCCAATGGTGCTGATTCTTCGTGGCTTAGAAAAGCATCTGCCAAAAAGGACCATAGGAAATAGGATAATCCAGACGACAGTGAGTTTTGAACCAACATGGGAGGAAGAGAGGAAAAAAGTGACATGCTTGCTGACTAGTAAGGATGGGGCACAAAAATCCAAGAGTACGCTGCAGCTGGATGTGAAACGTGAGTGTGAGATGGGAACGAATAAAGCATTTTGAGTGGGGTTAAGTGAAAATAAGATAATGGCTGGAATCATGCTGTTAGCATACATGCACATACCTTTGGGTTATACACATGTATGTTTTCATTTTGGATGGGAAACAAAAAACTATTCAGTGGTTCTTTGTGCAACCCATTGCTTCATCATGATTTCTCTGTGGATTTTGCGACCACACAGCATATTTTTCTGGACTTGCTCTGAGCACAGGGACTGAAAGGCTGGAGGCAATGATATGTTGTACTTCTTTCTTTGAGGTTAATTTCATCAAGTGACATTGGGGGATTTCTACTGAACCACATGGGGATTATGCTGGGGAATCCTCTAAGATTTGTTCTTCCTCCTTTCCGCATGAATTTTAACATTTTAAACACAGATTCTATATGAAGCTTCTGAGCGAGGTAGGCATAGGATTTGGGATGAGGTATTAGCCATATTTTGGTAACACACACAGCTCTATTTTTCCATGTCATCGGAGGATCAGAATGGATTTTAAAGGGAGGGTGATATTTCCTTCCCCATTGAGATTTCCTCAGAGATGTTTGATTCACAAATAAGCGACCAAATTTGCAGCTTAAACCCATGTTTTCAGCCGCAAAACCAAACAGGCCAAATATAACATACAGGGAAAGGGGGAAAATATACTATGGGTTCATTCCCACTATGATTTAAAGTGAATTTCCAATTGGTTTATATGACCGTTGTTCCCATTTGAAACCAGTTTTGACCCTAATGGGATAATGAAAAGATCCACTTTCATAGTGGGAACGACAGACCTTTTGGAATCGATTTACCAACAGAGAGCAAAGGCGAATCCCAAACTGGTTTCAATGTAAGTGGGAATGAGCCCTATGAGGAACAGAAACTCGAGAGAGCATCTCTGTAAAATATGTGCTAAAATATCTGTATAGTTTGATCACTGTCAGATCAGTTTGTTCGGAACCAGTGTTTGGATTTCATGATGAGCTGGATTAGAGTCAATAAACTGAGACAAGGAAATGAAAAGCAACGTCCCTGGGAGGTGGTTCCCATGACCAAAAGGAATGCACAGTCCTACATGGAGCTGTACCTCTGTGAAAGAACACATGTGTAGGTTGGGGTTAATCCTCTTTCCAGCCATTTAACTTGAAGACTTGGTAGACCTAAGTTCTTAATCATAGAGTCAAAAGGGGTCTCATGGGCCATAGAGGCCAAAGTACAGCATCTCCAGCGAAAGCATCTTCAGCTCTCCAGTCTCTTTTTGAAGACATCCAGAGAAGGAGACCCACCACCTCTCTAGGCAATTGGTTCCATTGTCATACCACTCTTACTGTCAAGAAGTTCTTTCTAATGTTTAGTCATTAGCTTCTGGTTTGCCAGGTATGATAATTCCTGGATAGGGAGAGTCTGACCACAATGATAGCACAAGATGAAGGCCAAAGTAAAATATTTTAACTACAATTTTTGATATGTTTCTGCTCTATTTTGTTTACTGGTTCATAAGCATATTACCTTATTTTCTTGACTGTGCATGTACATTCACCGAAATATTGTTATGACCTATTTCTTCCCAAAGAAACGCATTGATCTGTTTTTCCAGATGTTCCCCTTGGTGTCCAGCTTGTTCTTTTAAATAATCTGCCCATAAAGGAAGGAGATAATGTCAGACTGAACTGCTCTGTTAGGAGAAGTTTGCCTGATGACAACTGGTACAACTGGGCTAAGTCAGATTCCCATACCATTGAACACAGGTACAGTGGTCCAAAACTACTGACTTTCCCTGCAATACCTGGACCAGCAACTTCTTATAGATGTGAAGCATGCAACTGGGTTGGATGTACTTCATCTCAAACAGTCACTGTGGATGTCCACTGTGAGTAATGTGATTTACCTTACCATCTGGAGGTCCACCATTGGCAGCCAGAGTATGTTAACAGGAAAAGGGAGAGGTTATATGGGGACATACGTATTCATTCTTCATGTGTGGGGTCTTCAAAGTGTGTGACAACAATGTGAGTGCAGCTATATAGCTCTATTATTGTTTATGCTTTGGAAATGCAGGGATTGCAGAATGAATATGATTGACAAAGCTAAATCAGGAATGAAGTCCTAGACTTTGGACAAAGTATTTTAGAATCAGTATGTATAGAGATGATAGGTATCTTTTGGAGAGGGAATGTTTAATACTGTTTCATTTCATGAAAGCTTGAAACCTTGTCTTGAGAAATTGCCAGTCGTTGTCAGTCACAGCTTAAAAAGGAAGAGGCAAAAACATGCAGTTGAGGAAACAATGTACAGTAGAATATTTTTGGTGCTTCTAGAAGCTCAGGGTGATAAAACCAGTGAACACCCATCACTGGCACAAAAGGAAAGATGGGTGTCGGGAGCACGCATGTTGAGTGCGGTTTGCATGTGTCTTTCCATCTGATAAATAAGATTCATATATCATTATTTTGAACTTACAGTAATTAAATCAGCATGTAGTGTATCCTATATTTATATCTCCTTCATTTAGTTGCTTGGATATAAAGATGTCTCATTTTGATGTTTTGTTTTTGATCTAACCTCTACAGTTGCCCCCAAGGATGTAAGCATTTGGAAAGGAGCACCCAAGTATATTGATGAAGGCAGCATTGTACAGCTGAGATGTCAAGTGGGAATGGCGAATCCACGCAATTTTAGCTATGCATGGTACCATGACGGGCAAAAGCTGAATGCTACCAATGAAATGCTCATCTTCCCAGAAATCGTTATGGCACAGTCTGGCAACTACTGGTGTGAAGTCAGCAACAGTGTGGGCACTAACATCTCACCCAGAATCCTGCTTCATGTCATTTGTGAGTCAGAGATTCTATTATTCTATTTATTTGTTGATTAGTCTATTGGATGAATAGTCAAAGAAATGAAATGGTTCAACATTTCATAGCTCATTTCTGAATTCTGGGAGGCACAAAGGAGTTTAGAGTTGTGGAGTTTCCAGTAGATGCATTTAAACTACATGCTTCTAGATGGGCAATAGGAAACTGACCATTTTCTTCCTTATTTCAGGTTACCAATGCTACAGAACTCCATTGAGCATAACCCTGAGTCCCCTGGCTTCCTGGAAAGGATCCTGCGTGTGGATTCCATGTTACATCAATGAATCGCCTCATACTGTCCTTTCCATTTCTGTATTGTGGTATTTTGATCCTGATATTTGGTATGATTATAGTGATCACCTGTTGTATGACAGCTCCAAAACACCAATGGACCAGGTGAACCTAACGTCTCCTGCCTTCCAGGGACGGGTAAGCTTTGTAGGGGATCTTAGCAAAGCAGACTGTAGCTTGATGATCACCCAACTTCAGCCAAAGGACAGTGGCACATACAGGACAAGAGTTCTTGCTTCAATTACAGACTATCCGTGGCCACTCAAGAGGTTTCTTAGTGCTACAGTAAATGTTACAGGTAAGAACATTGCAGGACAGTTTTGATTCCTTTCGCATTCCATATAGAAGTTGCTCTTTAGTTATGACACAAGGTCTTCCCTTTCACAGTACCACCCCATGCTTGGAGTTGCCATCTTTCAGTCCAGAATTGTGATAGGTTGTTCACATTATTTCCTTGAACTTTGGTGTTTAGAGGTAAGAGTCAATCTCTTAGGTTGCCAAAAGCAACTATCCATAAACAAATGGAACAGATATGAGGAAATCACAAGGGGTTTGTGTGTGTTTGTGTGTGTAGTTCCAAAATCAACAGCCCTGGAGTGGAAAGGGGAGTCACAAATGCCTACTAACACACAGCCTTTTTAAACAACCTTAACCTACAATATGCATGCTTCGGACAATGGTGGGCTCCACAGGCACATTTTTGACTTCTCAGGAGCTTTGGAGGACTGCAGTGTGTCACCCCATCTACATTTTGCGTGACCTGAAATAATAATGTATCATGTCCCATCTTCCTTTAGTCTATTCCAGTGATGGCGAACTTCTGGCACATGTGCCAGAAGTGGCACTCAGAGCCCTCTCTGTGGGCACATGTGCTGTCACCCCAGCACAGAGTTTGCAAGAGTTTGTTGCTAGAAAGCCAGAGGGACATGGCACTTTGCCATAAAAAAGTGAGTTTTGGGTTGCATCTTGGGCACTCGGCCTTGAAAAGGTTCACCATCAATGGTCTATTCTGAGACTCCATTTTGGTGGTTGTATCAGAGCGGCGAGCCTGCTCCAAACATTATACAGTTCCACAACTGGTGTTTAAAATCTTTGTGGTTTTTTTGGCAAAAATGGGATGGGGTTCAGGAGTCTAAAGGTTTGCACTGCTCCCCAAAGGAGTGCACATGTTCTACACATGGCACATAATTCTTCCTGCCCTAAACCAAGGTGTCATCTCCTTCAAAGTTGAATTTATGGTCAACACTTTTGATTGTGGACAGAATCAAGGATAAGCCTTTGTGAATTAGATAATTTCTTTTTTTGCTTTCCCTCAAAACATTGGCTAATATCTTTCATTTTCTTGGTGCAGAGGCACCTCCAGAACCCAAGATGGAAACTGTCCCTGTGAGAATTCGAGAAGGGAGGATAACTAAAGTGATCTGTTCGGCACCACACCATTGTCCAGAAGAGAATATAACATTGACTCTCAGTGGCTTAGAGAAGGAACATTTGTCTTCACAAGACACAATAACTGAAAATGGAATGGTCCGCACTACGCTGAATTTTGAAACCAGTTTTGAGGACCATGGGAAAGTGCTGACATGCTTTCTAACGACCGAGGTTGGGTCACAAAGATCCAAGAGTACAATGATGCTAAATGTGTTATGTAAGTGAACAATGGGCTAGGAAATCATGAGAAGGAACCCATCTGGGGTGAGCTCCTTGTGAGCCTCCATGTATTGCTGGGTTTCTACTCCCATCACTTTTCATCATTAGCTATGTTGGGTACAACTGCTGGAAGTTTCAGCCCAGCAACATTTTGGAGACTCACAAGTTGCCTGTGCATGAGTTAGGCACACTGTGGGTAGGGCTGGGCACTGAGACCATTCAGCTTGGAAACCAATTTATTACTTCAGAAAACAGCCTGATTTATCCCGTAGTAATTTAGAGACCACTCAGTTTGACTCAATGCCAAATTCAAATCTCCTTTGGAAATTTCAAGAGTCCAACTATATTTTGAATTCCACAAAACTGCAGTAGAATTTGTGAACAATGCAACTAATGCTCACCAAATCAGCCAAGCATGCTAGTCATCTGGCCACCATCTGATGAATGGCCACCTAGATTTCAGACACTTTGGACTTTATCACATGGGAGGAAAGCATCCTCCTTCTGTCATTAAATCATCATTAAATTGTGTTAATTGCTTGACTGGGGGGGGGGGAGATGATCACACCCCCATGCGCTTATCCCATTCTTGTCCCATCTGTAAACAGCCATGGGCCCCTCATTTGGTATTAATGGGAGTTTCCATTCCATGTCACTTCCCATTACTGTTTACAGATTTGGCAAGAATGAGACAAGCACAGGTGTGTGATAATCTTACCCTTGATTGTGAGATTTACACAATTTAATGATGGGAGGAGGAAGCTTCCCTCCTCCATGCGATAATCTCCTTCGTGAAAATGTTCTTTGACATCCGTGTGAACAAAGCTGTTGCTATGTTTTGCTTTCTGACTTTGTCCTGTCCACTCAAACTCCCACCAATTTTAAGAGTAAGCATTCATTCTGTCTTGGCTGTTCCAAACATGAGAGGCAGAGTGCACCACCCATGGTTCTGCCATGTTCCAATGGAAGTTGATGTGGGATGGCATTACTTAGTATGGGACCACAAGGTCCTTCAGTTATCTTCAGCTGATGGATTCCACCTATTTCAATATATGGTTATCCAGAGACAAGATCTCACCAATATAGTATGTGGTTTATGGTGTCACTGAAAACAACTTTCTTGTGCCCTGTCTTACAAAGTGCCTAATCTGTTATTTCTGCTCCAGGATGTGTGTGTGTGTGTGTGTGTTGGTTGGGGGGGGGTTGTATCTGCTCTGCTACACCACATTTGCCTGATTTTGGGAATGGAGCTGGAGTTGCAGAGAGGATGCCTTACTTGTCCAAAGCTGATAAATGCATTTGAAGAGAGGCCACCATTGGTGATGGGACTTACTTAACAAAATATGCATGCTGATTAGGGATGTAATGAATGTACACAAATACTTAGATCACTGCCAAAAAAAGCTGTCTCAGCACAACAAGACGCCCGCTCAAAAGGACTTAACTTCCATGAGGGTTTTCCCCCCAAGTGAGAGTAAAAAGATCAGTATCTTTCTCCCCATGTTTCATTTTTGTTTCAGTTGAGGGGTTTTTTTGTGCAAAATTTCCCCACCAAACATTTTCACAAAAAGTTCCCAAATGTAAAAAAATACAAAACAAACAATAAATAAAAACGAATCACAAAATGCACAAAACTCTTGTAATTTTACCTATCGGGGAGAAAACATTTAATTATTTTAAAATGTATTTTCATTTGCTTTGTTTTTATTTATTTATTTTTAAAGCAAATATTTGCATGCTCAGTGGTTTTTGCAATTCATGTCGCATCTAATTCAGCCCAGAGATGGTTACATACAAACATGTGGGTTCGTGGGTTCCAGAAAGTTCTGTTGTCTTTGGACAATGTTTCTTTTGGCTTATCCTCCCTCTCTTACCTGCAGTTGCCCCCAGAGATGTAAGAGCTCTGGCTGATACAGAAGAGGTGGTCAGGGTGGACCATTCCCTTCGGCTGAGATGTGAAGCGGGAATGGCAAACCCCCAGGAACTCACTTACAAATGGTATAAAAATGAGGAACAGTTGGAGCTGGTTTCGACAGATGTCTTGCTGACCATAAAACAAGTGAGACGGAAACATATTGGCATTTACTATTGTGAAGCACGAAACAGGGTTGGTGTGTCACGGTCTTTACCCATTGAGTTGAAGCATTTCTGCGGGTAAGAAAATGAGATGACACCAAAAATGATAAAATCTGCAGGCCTTATTCTCATCCTGTCTTGCACTAGTAGGCCATAGTGATAAAGGGTACCATTTTCTTCTTCCTAGCCCATCGCTGCCAGTAGACTGCTACATCAAAGTCTGGAGCTAAGGGCAACTGAAGGTAAGAAGAGCTAGTCTGGATGGATTCAAGCCTTTTTTATATATCTTACATTGTGTATGTGGAGTCTAACACCATTCGGTGTCTTCTTGCTCCAGAAAGACAGCTTGCAAATGACCAGAGCATTTAGTCATATGACTATTTATTGGCTAGGGGACAGAAAGGAATGGAGGCTCCGAAGCTGCACTCAGCTGCATCTGCGAAGTCAAGAGAAGATGGTTGATATTGCTCCCTGAGATCTCCATGGCATCATGCTTCAGGCACTTGCCTTTAGTAAGGCTGCATCCGGAATGCAGAAAAATATCCAGTTTGACATCGCTTTAATTGCCATAGCTCAGTGCTATGGAATGCTGGGATTTTTACTTTGTTGTGGCACCTGAGCTCTCTGGCAGAACAGACTGAATTTCTCACAACACTACAGTTCCCATAACTCCATAGCATGGAACCAAGGCAATGTCAAACTGGATTATTTCTGTGGTGTGAATGCAAGAAAGGTAAGATATAAGTAAAGGGATGGATAGATGGATGGACTTGGAAGCTGCGGGGCATTTGTGTGTATGTGTGTGAATGTACTGTACCACACTTAAAATACATTAGGTTGGGAAAGTTTCCTTTCTGCATTACAAATTTCCTCATTCCATTCCATTCCTTAAATTCTAGCTAAGGAAGCAAGTACAGTATATGTGTAAGGAAGCATGTGCGTGTGTATAAAGCAGAGGTTGTAAAACATTAACTTCATGACATGTAAAATATTTACTTCCTGACCACTTTTTCTTCAATATATATAGATATGACATAATTATATGCCAATAATAATTGGCAATTTGTTTCCCCAAATTTAAACATTAATGGGAGGTCCACAACCTATTTAAAAAGCAAATTGCTTCTTCTGGAGGCATCTGGGTGAGAAAATATACCCCTTTGGAATTCCAGAAAAAGAGCAAATCCAAGAGGCTGGAGGCACTGAGGGCAACAAAGAGGATCTTTAGGGACCGCCTAGGGTTGCACTTTGCTGACTCCTTCCCTAGCACTTGCCTCTTGTTGGGGCCAATGCTAGATATTTACAAAGCTTCTTTCTCCCCTCCTTTCCAGAAAATCTGGACCTTGGAGACTCCAAAGAACTTCCCTGCACTGTTGGCAAGGAGAAGAAAGCACAGGATCAGGACCCCTAAGCAGATGTTTCAGATGGGAGGATTCAGAACAAGTCCATGAAGAGGAGGAAGGAAAACTGAAACTCCCTCCATGCCACATTTGATTCTTCTTCCTTTTCTTCTGTTTTTATTTCAAAGATACCTTGTGTTTGCTTATTTAAAAAAATATTCCAAATGCCATTAAAGAGTGTGACATTTTAAAAAACGAACAAAGTCTGACATGATTGTTAACAATGGTGCATTTTTGCTTCAATAATATTAAATCATAAGAGGGGGGAAACAATTCAGCAAACAACGTTCAGATCACTCATCAGTAGAGTATGTTTCTCCTGCCACTGTTTCATGTGCTCCCACCTACTTACCTCCTTCTCCTTCTATTTATTTATGTTGCACCATCAATATTTTACATGGTCTTTTAAGGTACAAGAATTGAAAACCTTGGGCCCTTTTATATATGCCAAAGGCATACTTTTTTCCTGGACTAAGCAGTTATGAAGGTCCCTTGCTTGCTTGTTGGTATAGCTTTGGGATTCGCTGATTTCAGATGAAGTGAAAAGCTTTCTGCTGCTTTCAGTAGGATCAAAAGGAGCTACCAAGGCTGCATCGACACTGCAGAATTAATACAGTTTGGCACCACTTTACTGCCATGGCTCAGTGCTATGAAATACTGGGATCTGTAGTTTTGTGAGCTATTTAGCCTTCTCTGTCAGAGAGGTGACACCTCTCTGAACTACAGATCCCAAGATTCCATAGGATGGAGTCATGACAGTTAAAGCAATGTCCACTTGCATTCATTCTACAGTATGGCATCAGTCCATATCTATTGTGGAAATGTTTTAATAGAGAATCAGAGATTCCAATAGACCTTTTTGAAGTCTGCTCCAGGCTCTTGGTTGCGTAAACCAAAGTAATCTTATTTGAGGTTTTCACTAGGGATGGGTGATCATTTTATGTGATCACTGAGTACAATCCTGACTTAAAATTTGCACTGGGGGAGTAGTACCAGAAGCCATAGCCATGGAGCCATAGTTGCATGTGAAACATAAATCTCCAAATGCAGGATTTAAGCCCTTGCCAGCATTGCAAATGTTGAAACAGCCTTTTGCAATGAGTTCCATGGAGTACAAAAAGCAAAAAACAAACAAACAAAAATACACACACAACCAAATAAGTTTATGATTGTTTATTTTTATTAGCTATTTATTTCATTTTAATGCCGCCTTTCCCCCTAAAAGGGACCCAAGGCAGCTCACCATGGTGGTTGAACTATGGAGTTTATCGAATGGGAGGAATGTCTCTTAAATTCGAATGAAAAGAAATTGGGGCCAGAACGCATTCATTTAAAGTCGCCAGTTTAGCGCAATTACATGAATGCACATTGCATTCAAACTGGCTTCCCATTGCCCAAAAATAGCATGCCATTGCCCAAATTTGCGTGTGGCAGTCTATCACGCAATAACGTGAAACCCCATGATTGAGTTTGGACTGACTTCCCATTGCCCAAATTTGTGTGTAGTGGGTTATCATGCAATAACATTAAACCCCATGATTGCATTCAGATTGCCATTGGATTATACTTCCAATTTCCCTTGTCTGAAAGCGTTTTCTTGTTCTTATTTAGTATTCAGGCACATCTGCTAAAAGAGCCTTCTCCAGAGGGAAGGAAACAAGTTTTTAGAAGTGACAGAGGCACATGATCTTTCCCCAACATGCCCCCAAGATTCAGCACAATGACCAGCCAGCATTTTGCCAGTATCAGAAAAAAACAGTTGCTTTAAAGAAAACCCCAAACTCAGAGATGTAAATCATGCAAATGACTTCATTGCCAGTAATCTGTTTCCTGTTCCTGTTCAAATATTTTGAACTGACAAAATCGAACAACTACTATCCTGGTGCTTTCTCTTTTATTTGCTACATTCTCCTCAGATAACATATTTCTTCAAATCCAGTTTGACTGCAAAACAGTTTCCTGAATTTGGGCATTTATAGGTAAGATGGTCTTTTTCTGCTATGGATAGGCTGGCTTTAACCTTCTGGATTCTGTTGTGTAGCTTCAAGAGAAAGCAATGGTAATAATGAAGTGGACAACACAAATGCTATGTGTTTTGCTCCTTTTGAATGTTAAATCACTGTTAAGCTAGGAGAGGATTGGGCATTTTTGTGTCCAGTGGTGCAACTGGGTATGTAAAGGTGATAGAGTGGGCAACTTTACTGTTTTGGGTACTATCATGAACTCTGTCTAACCTCACATCAGTCATTCAATGAAATACTGCCTGGTGCTTCTACTGGTAAGAGTTCCTGCTGGGCACCACACACTCCTTTGCAATCTGACTCACATCTCTTTGGGTGGGTATCATCTTTACCAAAAATACCTCAGCCTGAACCACAGAAACTCAGCCAGGCTTGACGTTGCTGAAACAGATGTACTGCTGGGTTCCTCTGGTGCCTGAACAGGACAGTGAAAGGGAAGTTTATGTGACAGATGTAGGGTCCTTGGCCTCCTAGTTTTCTGACCTTCATAGCTTGTGGTCTTCCACAGAATGTGCCAACAAGGGTTGGCACTCCACCCAAGGAAGGGTGGCATATGGTTAGCTCATTGAGCTCATCTCCAGCTACAGATTTGCACAGGTAGGAAAACAGTTTATATTTCTACAAAGACATATGCGTTTATTCAGGAGGGTTTTGATTTTTGTCAGGGGACACCATCAGTGATTTTCAAAATGATGTGGCCCTGCTGTCTTTAGCCTTGACACCTTTCAGTGGCCCTGCTCTTGTGCCTTTGGGCCATCAATACATGAAAGTGAATGTTCTGAACATTTCTAGTGGGATTTAAACTTCGTTTGGTTTGCTACACAGTTCTCTCTAACCTTTGTTACCAGGCTGTTGTAAGGATAAAATGGGCGATTAAAAGATTGCCATCTGTGAGGTTAGGTTCTATCCCCTCCCCAGTGGATAGGAAAAACCTCTGGCACTTTCTGCAGTGTGTTTTGGACCATAGTAAGCAGTTTATGCTTATCTCCCCAGTCTCTGCCTGCCCTATACTCCCAGATCTCAGCTTTCAGTCCTAAAATCTGCTGGCCTGGCAACTCTAGTCTATGTACATGCTACAACTGGGTGATCCTCTTTTATGTGATGAGTAATGACATAAAGGAATCAGTGGCTTTAATCGATAATCCATATTTCTTTTCACAGACTTAGCTCTTGAATGAACTACAATGTGGCACTTCCTTTGGCTGTTCTTCTTTAAGGGTAATTCATGCACTACAGAATTTATTTCCATCAACAAGAGTAATTTATGTTTCTGATTTAGTTGTTGTTTTAGGCTTATTGTCCTCTTTGGTCTACGGGAAAGGATAGATAGGTGGCAACCGAGTTCTTGTATGGTCTAAGTAAATGTCTTGTAAGGGTTTAGAAGCTGAGAACACCCCAGCCATTAACTGCAGTGTAAGGACGGGAAAATTTGATAGTCCTCAATTTTTTGGACCTCAAATATGAAACTTTCTTTTTTAAATTTTATTGACTTAAAAACATTTATAACACATTAGCAATGTAGCATTATATGCATATTTTACACAGTTACATATTTCTCCTGCATCTGTACTTCTCCAGACTTCATAAACATTTATTTTGCTCACTTTTCTCAACTTCAGATTCTTATTGTTGTTTGTTATCTATCATAGATGTTTGCAAGAAAAGATGGGAAGGTGTCAATTTTAAATTCTGAAATATGAAGTTTTCAAATATTGTGGTTGTTATGTGCCTTTAGGTTGTTTCTGATCTATGGCGAAACTATTTTGTGGTCTTGTTGGCAGCATTTATTCGGAGGAGTTTGGGCATTGCTTTCCTCTGAGGCTGAGAAAGTGTGACTTGTCCAAGGTTACTCAATAGGGTTCCATGACAAAGCAGGGATTCGAACTCTGTCTTCACAGAGTCAACTTTGCAACTTTGCAAAAATCCTTAAAAATGAGCTGAACTGAAATTGTCCTCCATCTGAACCAATCAAATTCTAGAAGTGAATTTGTTCCCAGAACAGAGACAGCTATCTAATGCCTTATCTATAGGTATTACAGATAAAGAGAATGATCGGTAGGATTTATTTGCAAGCCAGTATATACAGGGTCGCAATGTAAGAGACTAAAATGAAATAAATAATAAGGAACCTGAGAAAAGAAGCATCATGGAGAGGAGCAGTTTAAGAAGCAAGAGGCAAATGAAAGCAAAGGCTGATGTCTGAAAAACATTAAGCGATTCAGATTTGAGGAGTGGTTCCAACAATTCAGGATTTCAAACATTTTGCTTAGAATAGAAACCCCTTCCATCTATGTGATATAAGAAGCTGTTTTTTGGGGGAAGGGGGAGCCATTAAAAATGGATAGCAAGGTTGGACTATAGTTTTGAAGATAAGATTGTTAAAGCAACTTCAGCGAGAGGAATTAGTTGCATTTTGTATATGTCCGTGTTCCTTACATATGAGTGGAATGTTCTAGGGACAGAATTCTTAGGTTCAGTTTCCGTTGGGTAAGATAACATTGGGGAGGCCTATGAGGTTTTTGGCATTACTGTATTTTTGTTTGCTTGTTTTTTGGGAAGGTGGCATGAGCTGGTGAAAATATCTCATGAGCTTTGCCTTTTCAGGTGTTCTCTGTAATGAAAATGCACTGACCATAAACCCCAGTTCTCTGACTGCCTGGAAAGGATCCTGTGTGTTGATTCCATGCCAATTCAAGACACATTTTCACACATTTGAACTCCACAACACCTCCCTGATTTGGTATTCTAAGCCTGAGTGGGATGCTGATCTGAAAAAATATAATGGTATCTTGTTATACAATGGCTCTACAACCTCAGAAAACTATATGCCCTCAGCAAGTCCCACTTTTCAAGACCGGGTGAGCTTCACTGGGAATTTAAACAACAAAAACTGCAGCCTGAAGATTTCACAGATCCAAGGAAGTGATAATGGTAACTTCGGAGCAAGACTTTATGGTTATGATCAACATTCGTCTAAAGTACAGATGTGGTTTCTCAGTGCTTCTGTTCAGGTTTCTGGTAAGAACCTTTCAAATGTTCTCTTCTTGCCTTCTTACACCTCCCCAAAGTGGTCATGAAGGGGCAAAGCATACAGGCAAAAATCACCAACTTAAGGGTGGCATGGGGGCATGGTGTATGCACACCATATGCCCCAACACTACCCCCTTCATGCTGCCCCACTGCCTGCACAGAAAGCGGCGTCACAGTGTGTTTCAGCAGCATGGCGTTCAAACATGCCGTACTGCAGAAATGGGGAAAAGCCATGGCGGCAGAAAGGGTGGCATTTTGCTGGCACAAATGCTGGTGAAACATCAGGAATAAACTCTTCTAGAACATGGCCACATAGCCCGAAAACCCCACAAAAATATATAACTGATAGTAAGTTTAAGAGTTACTACTTTGTGTGCAGTGCAACTGACCACTTTCCTGATCCTGGCCTGTGAGATCCTTATAGCGGAAGAAGATAGGCAGGTAGACTGCTGCAGCACAAGGATTAAATACTTCACCTGAGGAAGTGACTATGGAGCCTTTTTGGCTGAAGTTATGGAGACAGAATAAATGTAGGAATTATGGATAAATCTCAGAATTTATATAATAACATGTCACCTCTAAGAACAAATGGAACAGGCCGACATGGATTAGGAAGTTTCTTATAACAGGGGTGCACAACTATGGGAAAGCTAGGGGCCAATTTTCTCTCGAGATGAGCCTGCACCCTGTACCACCACAGTAAGGCCAAATACCTCAGTTTTCCTTGTGCAGCCCCTCTCAAAAGTGATGTCAACATTTTCAGAAGGCTAGCAGAGGAAAAGTGAGATATTTCGTATTGATAGGGTGTTCTGGATTAGGGTGGGGTGCAATTGCATGTTTCATGCATTTTTGGACACTCCAGGGGCCACAGAAATGGGATCCATGGACTATAGGTTCTTCTCCCCTGTTTTATAACTTTCCTTGAAATAAGATGGATGGATGGATGAATGGATAGATAGATAGATAGATAGATAGATAGATAGATAGATAGATAGATAGATAGATAGATATCCCATTAGACCATTGAGAGAACGAATGGAGTTTCTGACAATCTCCGATCTTATGCACAGCATTGACTTTGTTCATATTTGAACATGAGTGTTCATTCTCATCTCAAATACTATGGAGCTGGAATGAGGACAAGAATCTCAAGCAGATGAAATACTCACTGTATGTAATCTATATTTATCCTCTTTTACTATGTACAATTTCTATATGCTAATTCTTTCCATTTTTCTTAATATATATTATCTTATTTTCTCTCTCTCAATATATATATATATATATATATATATATATATATATATATATATATATATATATTAAAAAGAGTAGTCAGCATTTTCTCTTTATCTGCTGGTTGCAGACTCACCTCCAAAACCCAAGATAATGCTCAATCCCA
Source organism: Sceloporus undulatus (assembly GCF_019175285.1). Classification (NCBI taxonomy): domain Eukaryota; kingdom Metazoa; phylum Chordata; class Lepidosauria; order Squamata; family Phrynosomatidae; genus Sceloporus; species Sceloporus undulatus. The sequence continues at coordinate 17,853,961 of NC_056530.1, forward strand.
AGCAAATCCAAGAAGGAAGGAGAATTCAAGTGACCTGCTCAGTTTTTTACCATTGTCCTGATGAACCAGTAATGGTGATTCTCAGTGGCTTGGAGGAGGAGCGAGTATATCGCCAAGTACCAACTTATGTTGACAGAGTGGCCCAGACAGTGCTGAGTTTTGCCCCGACTTGGAAGGACCACAGGAAACAGCTGACATGTGTGCTGAAAAGCCACAAAGGGACAGAATTATCCCAGAGTACTGTGGAACTAGATGTGAAACGTGAGTGTCTAGTGGGAATGGAAGAACTGGGATCAGTGAGGCTCTTTAAAATCACTTTCTGCAGGGACTAAATTCAGGAACACTAAAAATCAATCACATTGTGGTTTGCGAATGCCAATTCTATTCATTTCAAGGGTAGCTTCCTGGAATAATGTGTATTGCTTGTTTTTGTTTTATACCATCCGGTCAGCTCTGACCTATGGTGCCCTTGCCATAGGGTTTTCCTATTGCCTTCCTCTGAGGCTGAGAAAGTATGACTTTCCTAAGGTCACCCAGTAGATTTTCATGGCTGAATGAGAAATTCGAACCCAAGTCTCCCAGGGTCCTGGAATCATGACACCACACCTGCTCCTAGTTAGTACAATGAGTATGAAAGGAAGACATTTAACAATCTTATCAGCCACACTTACATGTGCATTGGCTTGGATCCAGACTTAGTTCTTCTTTGAGGAGACCCACTGATATCATTGGAACTATATAATGTTGTCTTATTTCAGATGCTCCCAAGGGAATTCAGTTGAATGCTATTCCTGGGGTCACAGTCCAAGAGGGGAAGAAACTATCCCTCAAGTGCATGGTCAACAGCAGCAACCCAGCTATCTTTCGGTACCAGTGGTATAAGAATGAAAACCTTCTGAGTTATGAGAGGTTGGATAATGACAAAATGGAATTCAATCCTATACGAGAGCAGGATTCTGGTAGTTACAAATGTGTAGCTGAAAATGAGGTTGGATTTGCAAACTCAAAAATGCTGACTATAGATGTTCAATGTGAGTTGGTTCACTGGGCTGGTATGGTGTCTCTTTTTCCTTGGGCATCCAAGAAATGACCCCAAATCTTGAAACTTGTGTCCACATTTCAGCTTTCTATTTTATTTCCCCAGATCCACCCAAAGAGACCAAAGTTATATGCTCAGCGTGTAATGGAAATGTCAAGGAGAAGGACCAAGTGGTCTTGCAGTGTTCTTCTAAAGGCAACCCCCCTCTCAGGCATTATCAGTGGTACAAAGTTAATGAGCCATCTGTAATCAGCAATCGTAAGGAGCTGCGTTTTGAGACAATCCAGCCAAGCAATTCCAGCACTTACTTTTGTAGAGCCTATAACAGCATTGGCAATTCGACATCTCCATCTTTCAAACTCGATGTTAAGTGTAAGTAAGCACAGATTCTGGAAATGGAGGGTTTATAGCCATTGTGCAGGAGCAGTGGCCTTCAAGATGGTTTTTGACTATAATTCCCATCATCTCTGACCATTGCCCATGATGTCTGGTGAAGTTTCTCAATAGCAATACAGTGCTGGGAGCTATTACTGTGACGAGATCTTGAATGGGTCGAGTCACAAATTAATTTTACGCTATATTTGGTACTGATGGAGATGAAAATTGCTGGCACTGGCATGTTGATATTATAGATCATCCTAGCTCCTTGTGTTTTTAAACTCTTCTTGTTAGCCATGGCTACAGGGGCTGCTGAATTTATTCCCTAGTCTTGAGGACACTACCCTTTTGTTGCCAGTGTGCGCGGTGTATCAGTGTGCTAGTAAGTAGAGGAAGCATCCTTATTTTTGGCCAGTGCCTCTAGCCAAGATCCTATCTCAAGCCGGCATAGTGTAATGCTCCACCCACACAGTTCAGCATCCTCATTGTCATGCTGCTATCTGTCAAGTCGCTGCATCTGTTCCTTCCAAATGGGGAAGTGGGAGGAGGCAATTCAGAGGAGGAAAATGCAGAAGGTCCATCCTCGTAGAAGAGAAGAAATGAAAGTGCAATCCCAAATACAATACACTATCCTTTCCTTCTTTAAGAGCAGGTGTTTCTTCTTCTTCTGAATTGTTTCCCATTCGTCCCTCTCCCCACTGATATGGAGAAGGAGCATCCCTCTTGGACTCAACAGCTGTGGCGGGGCAAGACTTTGGAGGGGGCAGAAGGGACAAGAGAATTGTCCCCTGTGCCTTCTCCCAAAAGAGACATATAGACATACAGACGTTGTATCTGCAGGGGAATCATTCTGGACAAACCTCCAGAAACAACAACAACAAGAGACCTCAGTTCCCATTGTCTCCAGTGGTGGTGTGCACACAGGTACTAGTGTGGCCGCATGCATGCACTATTGGGGACAATGGGGCATGCCATCCATGGATGTTCAAATCCGCAAATAGCAATCCCATGGATGGTGAGGCCCCACTGTACATATGTGTAAACCACATTTGACACACATTGTATGCAACTAACAGGTTTTTGCTATCTGGATGTTTTTTAAAGATTTTAACTACTCCCTCACAAGGATTTTAAAGTGTGACCTCAATTTCTGAAGCAGCATTTGCAGTACAGCAATTTCCTCATCTCCTCTGTAAAATGCAGCACCATACCTGAGGCATCCATCTTTACCCATAATGGAAATATCTGGAGGGCATCAGTTTGCCTACTGTAAAGGCGTCTTCCCGTTCATCTCAAGTGGAATATACATTTGCTGTAATATGATAACACAAAGAAATATACCGATCTGTTTTTTCCTCCCAGATGGTCCTAAGGATGTCAGACTTGCCATTTTAAATCACTTACCCATCAAGGAAGGAGATAATATCAAATTTAACTGCTCTGTGGGTAGCAGTAACCCCACAATTAGTCGGTACAAGTGGCTGAAGTCAACAAATTACATGGGTGTGCCTTCCAAACTACCAGTAATAACCTTATCTGCAGAACCTGGATCTGCTACTTCTTACAAATGTGAAGCATGCAACACTATTGCTTGTATTACATCTCCAGCAGTCACTGTAGATGTGCACTGTGAGTAATTTTATTTGATTTCCCAATTGCATCACTTGGACAACAAATTCATGGGTTGATGGGGAGGTTATGGGAGGACAGGTACATTCATTTGTCACTCTAAGGTGATCCCAACGCATAGGCTATATAGCTTCTCTGTCTCTTTACACAGCAATTTCAGGAATGACAAGATAAATACAGCTGCATAGTTAACTCGGGGGATGACCATATTTGTGTAGACAGAGCCGTTTGCATTATCAGACCATTTATTGGAGGATGACACATCTTCCTAGCATCCTGCTACTGGCAAATGCATAGGTTTGGGGTGGGTGGGTTTTTTTGCTAACATATACATGTCATTTTTCAGGGGTGCTATAGAGGCTGCTATTCCCATCCCCATTTCGCAGAAGCCAAAGCCCTGTTCCAGCCTCTGAAGCCCATCCACATGGTCATCTTTTGCCGCATGGAGAAGCATTTGGCCATGTTCCTACAACTCGATGCAAAATAGTTATAGCAGCACCGAGATTTGTGAAATGCCCTGGTGGATCTCAGCAGAGTCAGCACTGATGTAACCATTTCACATCTGGCTACAGGACATGCCAGATGTTTCTTCAATCCTGCCAACTCTGCACCAGACATTGAATGGCACACAGTGGGGTGTATATGTGTGTGGGGTGGTGGTCTTTAAAAGCTTAATGGTAAATCTCTTGGTGGTGGTATATAACTCTGCCTAACGTAGGTGTGCATGCAGAATCACCACACTGTGCTGAACCATCTAAGACTGCAGCTAATGCTTCAAGTGCTTTCATAGTGCTGTATCACACAAAGGCTTTTGGACACTGCCTAGCAAAACTGTGGACCATTTCAGTTACCATTTGCACAAAGGAAATCTATGGGTGCAAAATGATTTTGAATGTTCAGCACAATAGGCTGATTTAAAAACCCAAACCTAGGTGACACATTGGTCCACTGGTTTTGCCATAGTGGGATTATCTTGCAGTGGATCCCTAAGTGGTATTGTTTGAGGGGAGGAGGATTCAAGGCTCAGGACATGTGAGGGTCTCTATGTGATACCTTGTCTTTCCCTTCCCACAGTTGCCCCCAAGGAAGTAAAAGCTGTACAAAAACCACGAGGGCCAATTAATGAAGGCTCACCTGTGAAGCTGATTTGTGAAGTGGGGAGAGCAAATCCCACAAATGTCACCTATATATGGTACAAAGATACGCATCAGATGATCCAAGCAACTGCCATACTGACCATCCAGGATGCGACTGCAAGGAATTCTGGCTCTTACCAATGCAAAGTCAAAAACAGTGTGGGCATATCCTCCTCCTCCCCTGTTTTGCTGGATGTCCATTGTGAGTAAGAGAATAAGAATGTTTTGCAGGTGTGTGTGTGCGCGCCTTCAGGTTGCTTGTTGACTTGTGACACTTCCATATGTTCCATTCAATCAGTGGGATTTAACTATATGTTGACTCAGCATTCAACACTTAATTGTACAGGTCTCCTCTAGTTGGGGCCTTCGCTGGATCAGATTGTTTGAATTCATACTTGAACTCATTCTGCACTGTTGGGTTGTGGAGTACCTAAAAGTCAGTTGTGTGGCTGAGCTAAACAGCTCTTTCTTTTCTTTCTGGCAGATGGGCCCCGTGACATCCATGTGTCTCTAAATATTCAAGAAGATATCACTGAAGGGAAGGATGTTTCCCTGCGATGTGAAAATGATGCTAATCCTTCAGCAAATATTTATAGTTGGTACTGGAATGGGGAAGAGATTGCTCAGAAGACGACCCAACTCCTTGAACTCCGAAACATCCAGGTTGGGCAATCAGGAGTCTATTTTTGCAAAGTATCCAACCAAGTTGCAGAGGGGGAGTCACTGCCTATGATCCTCATAGTATTCTGTGAGTAATTCATAGCGACGGGTCCTTCATAACTCTAACTTAACTGGTACTTAGCTTGCGGCTGAACATCCTTTGTTAAAAATTACCTGCTTATGGCTATGCAAGCCCAGACATTTCTGCAAGATTTTCAGGGCCAACCTAAGACATTTTGCAAACAGAAGCAAAAGAGAAAATGGTGCCCTTTTCCATTTTATATACAGAAGCTGACCGGAACGAAAAAATGGAATCTTATTTCAATATTGGCAATGGGACAGGAGCTTCCACAAAAGGATGTAGTCCTTGGTTAATTTAATTTTTGAAGGAAATAGGGGATAAACCATTCTTTCCATCCTTCCACCATGCTTGAGAGAAACAGGAGAGGAATATGAGGTGCATAGCCCTATCTTCTGAAAAGGAATGGTGGAGGTGCAGCAGAAAAATACTGCTGTTCCTAGTATCTGTCATTGAATCACTTGCCACACTCTGTCTCATAGTAGACCTGAAAGGAAACAAAAGTGAGAGAACATTTTTCTTAACGGCAAGTTCCTTTTTCAGGGTGATGGATGATATAGAGGTTTTGGCGTGTGTAATGGAAAATACAGTGCTTTCCTAGCTAGCTTTGAGATACAGTAGTTGCATAGAGAAGAAGAGACCAGTATGTTTAGCCATAACAGTTAACTGATTACTTTTTTTTGAAAGTCACTTTCCAAGCTCTTGGAGACATCCTTACTTGTGAAGACGCATTGAAGCAAATTTCCTTGTGATGAGGAAGAAGGTTTTTCATTGTTAAATCCAACACCTGCAAACTGTGCCCCCTTTTCCCTTTTGTATTATGTAGACAGCAGAGCCACAATGATAAAACACACCTTGATTGGCTTGGGCACAATTCTTGCCCTGATTATCCTGCTGGGGTTGCTGGTCCATGGGCTGCGGAGATGGTAAGTGATGGTTTGGGAGATGTGTTCAGTGATGGCGCACCCCTTAGCTGACTCCAGCCACACTTCATTTAAATTACTTAAAATCTAATCATAGAGTGGGGAATCCTTGAGTATGGGATGTAGTTGAAGAAAGCAGCCCTTCCTGGTTCTGTGGTGCAGTTCTGAATTGTAAGGCATCAGCTTTCCAAAAGCCCTATTCCTGGTGGAAATGAAAATAGACAAACTAGTGACTGATATGGACCAATCTTGGTATCTGCCTTTTGGAACTAAGCTGGAAGTTGTGACTATAGCGATTCTCGGAATGATTGTTTGTACATAAAAATGTACCGGTCACAAAGTATGGTATCAAAAAAGGACTTCTGGCAGTTGGCCAGTAAATTGCTTCATAAACTGCCAATTGGAATATAATCTGTCCTTTTTCTTTCACTGCAGGAAGAAAAATATTGATTCAGCCCCTGGGGGAACACAGAGATCCAGCTCTTTCTTTGTGAAAAAGGTTAAGTACTCTGTTGCCTCAAGTGACTTCTGTGCAACATTGTGAGTTGAGAGCAGTGACCTGAGCTGATCACATGGAGGTGGGAATCATTCAGGCCTCTACATGTTCTTGGACTACAGTTCCCAGTGGGACTAACCAGTCTGGCCTATGGTGAGGTATACTGGGAGTTGCAATCCAACAGTATCTGGAGGGCTGCTGGATTCGTACCCTTGAGATAATAGGTATAAATATGCCAAGGAGAGAAAAACAATTTAAGCTCTGACACTGTCATGGGACCATTTTTCATACTAATTAGCAAAACAAACAAAAACAATTTGTTAACAATGGAACAAGAATATTGTTATGATGGTCAGAGAGGGAACACATCCCTTCTTGCATGACATGGTGCCTGGTATTAACTCTCCTGAATCAAGACTGGAATTTATTTGATTTGGGCCTTGTCTGCACTGGCTATAAGTCCAGAGCCAGTCCTGAACCATTGTGCTTTGGAATTGGACCCAGCCTGGCCATAATGGCGACCGTATGCAATGAGCCAAACCCAGCATGGAGGTTCAGTGTTGTTTGAGCAGGCCAGCCATGCCCATGTCGCATTAGCATGACTAGCCTGGCCCCTGTTCTCAGAGCTACAGCTACTGCTGTTTTACCTCCAGGTACTCCATATATAGGTTGTCAAGTCTGCCGTCACTTCTCACGGTGCTCATCTGTCTGAACAATGAGAAGATAGAGTGGAAGGAACCCCCTATTTGGGGATGGGGTCCCCCTGATCACATGGCCAGGGTCTCCAGATGCCCCAGCCATATACTTGTTGAGGTGTCTCTCTATCCACTCTTCTCATTGGTCCCATGGGTGATCCCCCCTCAGGAGAAGTGGTGGCATGCTGGGCTGCCTACTAATGGACAGTGAAAGGGAATAGTGCAATGTCTGGCATGCAAACAGCTTCCTACAACTTTACCAACTCTGGAGTAATGTTGGGTTAATGAGGAAGAACCAAGGTATTTCACCGGATGTTGCTGTACAATCGTGCCTTTTTGGTGGAAAACTGGGATAAATTGTTGTAATAATTAAATTAATTAAATTAATTAATTTTTGATGTGTGCCCTTGCCCTCCCTCCTAAGAATTCAAAGACGTAGCTGTGTTAGAATAGAAAATCAGCATGCAAAGAGATCTTGTAGCACCTTTGAGACTAACCGAAAGAAAGAAGTTGGTAGCATGAGCTATTGTAGAGTTAAGTCTTCTTCCTCAGATGCATGGGGAAGTAGGCACAAGTCTACAAAAGTGTATGCTCCAGCTTCTTTCTTCCGGTTAGTCTCAAAGGTGCTACAAGATCCCTTTACATACATAAGAGTTCAGAATGATAAAAAAGAAATTATTCCTGTGCAGAGAAAATTAAACTTCTCCGCTATTTTGTTCCATAGGCCAATGCAGAAAAACTCTGTAATACTAACCACCGAGGAAATGAAGAGGAAACAGACGGCTCTGTTGGATTCTTGAACCAGGCTCCAGAAGTTTCCATTACCTATGCAACTGTCCAGTTCCCTCCCAGCTTTTCTGATGGCCGTGTGGTTTATGCCAGGTATAGTGGGCAGGGGATATACATCAGGGGAAACCTATGTATATAAGTCAGTATGTATGCATGCAAATCTGACCTTCTTTCATTCCTGCACACAAGAAAAAAATTCTTTGAAAGCTTTTCTCTCTGCTGAATAAGATTAGGAGAAGTTTGGTGCATTTCCCAATTATTTTACTCACTTTGGGAATTTTTTTGGGAAATTTCATTTGACCTCATTTGTTAAGGAAAACAATGTATTTATTAAAGAAAGCATTGCTTTTTGTGCAAACGTGTTTCTTCCTTGATCAATAAGATTGGGGAGTAGTAGAAAAACAATATTTTGGTTTAAATGGATTTTTCACAAAGAAGTCCCCAAATGCCAAACAATGCCATGGCCCTTGACCATTTTCTTGATGGAACATTTTGATGCATCAAGACACATTTTCTTGTGAGAAAATGTGTGAGGATCACTAATTCTTTTGCAAGATGCCTTAAGTGTATCTCATTCCAGACTATTCACTTACTCTTCCTTGCCCTTGTCAGTTCTTCATATTTGCTTGCCTCTCTTTCTGGGCCCATTAGGCACCATCTCAGAAAAGGAGGAAAGAGGGAGAAAGTGAGTGTGTGAAAAAAAGAATAAGAGAAGATAAAAGATGCAGTGTTCAATGCTTCTTCTCTTTCCTCCTTGATTGAAAAGGACAGATGGACAGAAAGTAACAGTGAAGAGGAGAAGGTGGCCTGAGAAGGCTTGAGGGAATGGAGACGTGGGAAGGAATGGAGAAGGAATGGAGAAAGTGAAGCCCCAGATCCCACTTTTGCAGACCCTCCAAATCCCCTTTTGAAAAGACCTATGTTAAATTATTGGAATTTGGATTCCCAGAATCTCCCATGCTGTTTAGTGTATTCTAGGAGTTGTAACAACTGCAGTGCCCAGTGTTGGAGAGAAGGTGGTGTGTACACAAATAAGGAGGAGGAGAAAGAGAAGGAAAAAGAGATTGAGAAGGAACTTTTCCAAGTCCTTATTTGTTTATTTCAATAAAAACTCCATGGCAATAAAAGGAAAATAGTTACAGTTATAGTCACAATGGAGCAACCTACATACAATAAAATGTTGATCCAGCCAAATGATCTATTGGATCCCAGCAATGGTTTTTTTTCTGCACTTGCCTCTAACATCTTTCTAAGCAGAATCTTTTGATCGCTTGCAGTATCAAACAGCCAAGACTAGATGTTGATCCTTCGGAAGAAAGTGTCATTTACAGTGTAGTAAAGAAACCTGGACTCCCCACAAAGGTATGCATCCCATTTGAACAAGATTCCTCTGTGTTATAGTTTCCTGTAGCCATGTGCCTCCTTTGTTCAAAAAAGCTGAAGAAGCTGGATGGCCCATTCAGCTGAACAGGATCAGCTACAAAGGGGTCTGGTCCCAGGTCAATCCTAACTGAAACTTTTGATATCACACTATGTTTTGGTTGTCACTGGACAGCCTTCCACAACCCAGGACCCTCTAGTCATCCAACTATCATCATCCCCATTCAACAGTTAGGTTGATGGAGATGAGAGTTGTTGTGAACTTGCCTTCTGACATTGGCCCAGGAAAGGCTGACTCATACTTGATGCGATGCAGAGAAAGAGTTGTGTATCTGTATCTGCAGAGAACACTGGAAACTCCACCAACTTTCACTTTAGCGCTGGAGGTTCAGTCTGTGCATCACTATCCTCTCATTTTTAATGTTCCAGTTTGCAGTGGAACAGGGATGGATCAGGACAGTGGGGTAGGAGGAGACTTCTTTGGTGTTGTGAATGGTCCAGGAGCAACAGGTGTGTCCTTTTAGCAGTTTTAAAAAGTGTGCTATTGAATGGTTGTGGCACAAAAATAATATGCAATGCCTTAATGCTCATAGGATTTCATTGAATGGCTGAAATTCTTTTGATGACATGCTTGTGCAGTTCCAGACTACATAAGCATGTTTCCTTTCTTTGAAAGTTGCAGAAAGAAATACGCATTACCTCTTTGTACCATGTTCCTCTGCCCCTGGAAGACAACTTTCACTAGCGCATACTGCTGCAGCTATTAACTGCCTGAGGGAAGTCTGGATTGTGCCTGGCAGTACTTCTTGCTAGAGATCTGTGTGGGCAATCCCAGCAATTTCCTCCCAGCTGCAGAATTCCAGATGCTGTTGGAGTGCAGTCCATGTACTTCCCTAGGCAGTTAAAAGCTATGGCAGCACACTCATCGCGAAATTTGTGTTTTAGTAAGGGAGACTGCGTGGATGCAATATCTTATAGTCTCAGGTTTGTTGGGGTGGTGGTAGTGATGGGTTGAAGCTGTTTTTGTGGGCAGAAATATTTTCTGCTCAATTCCTGATTTACATTGTGCAACTAGACCCTTATACCAACCTTATCCGAGCCATGTTTGCTACTATTTGGATGCTATTTCCCATCTGCCATATGCACAGGCAGAAAGACGAGAATAGACATTTAGGGGTTACAGGAATTCATACTTGGACTAACTCATATAAGACTCCTACATACACATTATGAACTCCTGGGACACTTAAAAGTCCATTCCAGTGAAGAAAGTTTCTTTCAAGCTGGGTATCCCAGCTTTGACTGAGTTCTACTAATCTTTCCACACTTTGGGTCAGTATCTGAGAAGGAGAACCACTATACTAACTACATCCATAAGACACTCTCTTGCTATGTTTAATCCATGATAGCCGATTGGTAATAGTGCCTTAACTTTACTGGTGCTCTTAGCAGCTGGAGACAAATAAGCATTGATGCCAAAGTGTGAAAAATTGCAACAATGCACATAAAAAACAGCCCACAAACTATGAACAAGACACTGAAAATGTTCCCCATTCATATCATAAATGTAACAAATTAATAGTGAACTCAGCGGGTGACATTTGTTTCAGTATTTACTTTCTTCTAAGAGACCCCAGAGTAATGCTAATATTGGGCTGTTCTAATTCAGTTTCCTCTTTTTGGTGCTTTCTGTGAGTGCAAATTACAAGAAACTGGCCTCCTTGAAATAAAATCATTTGTCTAAAATGGATAAACATGTGCTTCCTTTTCATGGCCCAGATAGAATCTCTGCAGAGCGTAACAGGGTCCCAAGGGCCTCTGCCATTGACACCCTTCCCTCCTACGTTGTCATCTTTAACATTTCTAGTGCTTTGGTCAGGTACAAGAGAAAAAAGAATTTCAGTTAGTAAAGATATATATAAAATAAAGTAAAGATTAAAGCAGAACAAAATAAAGATACATAAAATATAATAAGAAAAGCAGGTTTAGACTCAGAAGAAGGAGAAGTGAGGCTAGGAGATAGGAACATTAACAATCTAAGCTATGCGGATGATACCATACTACTAGCGGAAAATATCACAAGCTTGGAACAATTACTAAGCAAGGTCAAAGATGAAAGTGCAAAGGTAGAATTGATGCTGAAAATAAAGAAAACAAAAATAATGACCACAAAAGAAAAACATACTTTCAACATGGATAATGAAGGCACGTTACAGACCGCCCAGAAGGGGCAGTCTCGCACCGCCTTTGCTGCGTCCGGGAACCAAAATGGAGCTTCTTCTTGCGCCCCGGATGGGACACCGCAGGCGCTACTTGCACACTCGCGGTGTCACATCCGGGGCACGACATGCAGACGCTAAGCTCCACATGTAAAGATGGCGGCGCCCGTGTGTATAGGGCGCCGCCATCTTTACGCCCTCGTCACGTGCTAGGGGTGAGGCCGGTATGGACGCTAGGTCCTCGGCCAACCCCTAGCATGTGACGGGGGCGCCGCAAAGGCCCGTCTGTAACGGGCCCTTGACACTGAAATAGTTCAAGACTTCCCATACCTAGGATCAAACATTGACCAGAATGGAGACTTCAATCAAGCAATCAGAAGAAGACTAAGAATGGAAAAGATCTAGACAAGATCTTAGAATATAAAGATCTGCAACTGAAAACTAAAGTTGGATTCATATTTAGAACAGCATTGTTATTGCTTTTCTCTTAGGTTGAGAGAGTGTAACTTGCCGAATATCACCTGGTGGTTTTCTTTGACTGAACAGAGATTGAACCCTGGTCTCCCACTAACCCTCTAAGCACTACACCAGACTGGCTTTCTTCTGTTAAATGCCTGTGTAATATAGATATTGGAAAACTTAGAAGATCTATAAAGAAATAAAAATAAATGCTTGTTTGAAGCAACCTTCAAATGAAAACATATTTGTCTTTTCCAAAAGAAAAGGTGCTGTCTTTCTGGAAAGAGCTACAGAAAAATTTCACTTACATTTTTGTTAAACGAACAATGTGTTGGTCCTCAGTTTTGCAGAGGAAGTCCTACAAAATCTTTAGGGGTGTCTGCTAATATTAACATAGAGAATGATAAACGCCCTCCTCAACTTTGAACATTTCTTCACTGGAAATAGTCAATATTTTAATAGCCTCTGACATAAAGCAAGTTTTGATAGTAACTATGATATTGGCCAAACTTTGATTATCACATAAAATGTACTACATATATGTGGCCTTCCATATATAGACTGCAACTCTCATCAGCCCTAGCCAGTACAGCCAAAATTATAGTCTTCTAGACTGCTATATGTTTTGTGTTTGCGATCTAGCAGCAGCCAGTCTGATATCTGACAAACAGCAGGGGTCACTATATGACAGTCATTCTGACTTGCAAAGGAAATGTAGTATGTTTTATGTTTGATTCATTCACCCATCATTCACAGCAATGATATTGCTACCTACATGGCCAGGAGAAATAGATGCTTGTTGGAATGAGAAAGGGAGGAAGTAAAATGTTCCTGTTTAGGTGAGAAAAAGAGAGATTAGACAAGACACTGCGCCAAGAAACCCTAACTGTCTGTAACTCTACTTCCCACTATAAGCATCTACAGCTAAACTCCATTGTTAGCCTCAACTAGAGTAGACCAATTAAATCAATAGGATTTCCATAAGGTCCAAAGTCTAATTGATTGCATGGAACCAATTTAGTTGGGAACCAATAATTAGGTCTCAGTCATAGTTCTTTGTCCAAATAGGATTGCATCCCACTTTCAGTGCTCCTTAACCACCAGTTGGTTTACAATGTGTAAGCTCATTG